>NC_050513.1:6365764-6386708 GCF_002922805.2 Oryzias melastigma
TGTCGTCTTTAAGCTGCTGCTGCAGAGGTTCCAGGGCCACGATGGTGGCTTGGACCTTCTGAACCTCTTTCTCTAGATCTTCATTCTCGTGGCTGACAGATTGGGCTGTGAGCTTAACCCTCATCAACTCGCTGGACAACTCTTGAGGATCCCAAACCTTCATTTGGAGCTCCTGAAGAGTCGCTCTGAGGTTGGTGTTGGTCTCTGCCAGCTGGTCGATCTCTAGCTGGTGTTTCCTACAACGCTCCTCCAGGGGTTTTTGCTCCTGGATCTTTTGGTTGATGCGTTGCAGGTCCTTTTCCAGCTTCTTGGAGAGTTTAGTGGCTGATTTCTTTGCCTGGGAGAGTTCAGCGCAGGTTCCTCTCAGGTTTTTCTTGCTTTCCAGCTCAGCGGCGAGGGTTTGCAACTGGCTGGTCAGCGAGGAGTTTTGCTGGACTCTCTTCTCAAGTTTGGAAAGATTCTGAGCGAGGAAGCTCTCCTCGACCCCAGAATGTCCAAACCGACGCAAGAACATTTTAAATAATGATTTTCAAGATAAATGTGAAAATCTTTAAAATGTTCTCGATAAAAGATGCAGATTTTTGTAGCAAGGAAAAAAATCTGCGAGTTCCTCAGTGTAGGTCGAAGGTACTTGACGGGAATGCAAGGCTTCTAGTAGCTGGGGAACAGAACGTATGCTCTCTGGTGTGAACCAAACGGGCAATGAGACACAACTGAAACTGGGTTCTATTTATAGACTTCAGATCAAAGGGGATGACATCACTGTGTGACATCACACTATATGTCACCACAGTGTGTGACATCACTGTGTGACATCACACTCCTCAGACATCAACCGCACTCCTTATATGGACATGGGGTGGGGCAGTGGTAACCATGGTTACTCTCTCTAACAACAGCTGTGTTCTTCTTTACACAATGTCAAGTCAAGGTCAGGTAAGGTCAAGGTCAGGTCAAGGTCAGATCCAGGTAAGGTCAAGGTCAGCGCAAGGTAAGGTCAAGGTCAGATCAAGGGGGATGACATCACTGTGTGACATCACACTCCTCAAACATCAACAGAATTCCTTATATGGACATGGGGTGGGGGAGTGGTAACCATGGTTACTCTCTAACAGATGTCTTATTATTTACACAAGGTCACAGTCAGGCCCGTGGTGCAGACATGTTTGAGCATGCGCTCTCAGACTGCTGTGACCGAGGTAAGACGTGCTCCTCCTTGTGTCCGTTCTTTGTAATTACATCTTTGCTTAAACTGTTTTTTAGTTTGTTTTACCTGGATCCATCAAAAGCAGCAATTGTACTGCATTCATTTTCCTCAGTTTGTGATGTTATTTTAAATATTAGACGCTTTAAAGGAGCCGCCATTTTCACACCATTTTTCCTCTATTTTTATGCTGATTCTTTCTTTTTCATGCAGTTTTCAGTCTTTAGGGGGAAGCACTGAGAGAAATTGCCTCTGGTAGCACTGAAGCACTGAGGAAAATCCCAGACAGCAATGTAACATTTGTTTTTTCTGTCAACCAGAATAAAAGAAACTGAATCAACATCGGAGCCTGATCTTTATTCACCTGACCTGAACACAACGAAGACCAATAAAGACCAACCAGTAACATTAGCCGTGCTAGCATTGTCACTATACCTGTAACTCTCACTCTTGTTAGCAACAGAAAAAAACAGACTGATCCCGCTAAAACAAATGTTACTGTGACCATGCTAACTCCCACCTTTGTTATCGACACATAAAAAGAAAAACCAACACCTCTTTGCGTTAGCTGCTTTGGCATTTTCACAATACCTGTAACTTCCAACGATGTTAGCATCACATTAAAAAAAACAGACTGATACCGCTAAAACAAACATTACAGTGACTATATTAACTCTCTTGTTAGCAACAAGTAAAAAAAAAAGAACACAAATTTCGACACAGCTTTACTTTTGTGTATTCACAATAACACATAAAACATTTTGTCATAGTGCCTCTCAAAAGTGCTTCAACATCTGTAACACAATCAGAATTGATCCATATATAAGGTGTTTGGGGATTAAAAAGATAAAAAAAAAATTCTGTACAACATCCCTGCATCTCACCTAATTCACCATCAATTCCCGTTACATGTTGTGTAAGTGTTCACTACTACCTGTCTCTGGCAGCAGGCCTTTAGAAAAATGTGCATCAACATTTTCCTCCACAGGCTCACCAAGTGTCAAAGAGCTTGATATTTCCTGTGGGCCACTGGAGTACCTCACACAAGTATTAGGGATGTCCCGATCCGATCACGTGATCGGAAATCGGGGCCGATCACGTGGTTGGGGACTCGATTGGAAACGGACTCCTTTGTCCGATCAGGATCGGATATTTTAATTATTTTCTTTATGATCAGAGCTTTATATTTCATCTTATCATTCCGGATAAATACCCCACTACAAGTCTGCATGTCATGAAAAGATCACAAAATGTCATCACCAGAAAACGAGGCAGAAAACGGCAGCAGCTCAAGCAGAAGGCTAACTTGTAAACACAGCTAGCTCAAAAGCTAACTTCCGGGATCAATAACTCTTTTAAAAACGCTTTAAACTGACAGCAAATTGTATTTTTTTCCTAGTTTATATTTGCTGTATTTTTACTTGTTTATTAAAGCTACTTCACAGAAGTGTTTTATTTAAGTTTTTAATGATAAAAAAAGGTTAATGAAATATAAATAAGGGACAACACTAATCTGTTTAATTTATTCATGTTTTAAATGTCTTATAAAAGTATCGGATCGGGACTCGGTATCGGCAGATACACAAAATCAAAGGACTCGGAATCGGATCGGGCCCAAAAAAACCTGATTGGGACATCCCTAATCCTAAACCTTTGACTTATTTGTAATAAATGTGTGCGCATAAAAGGTCTGCCCCCAACAGACCCTTCATTTAGTGCTGCACTGACATTTCTGGATCCTACATTGTGGGGAAAGCAAAGGAGCTGCCTAAAGATCTATGGGAAAAGGTAACTGAACTGTTAAAAACCAACGCATTCTCACTCCCAACTCATTATGTATGATATGTATGAAGATATGGTTCGGGCCTCCTCCACATCGCTTCTTGATGTCTTGGGTGTCCCCAGCGCCTCGTTTTTTGACCTGCTGGGTGTTCCCATGAAATCAGGAGTCCCCATCCTTGCGTACTGGTGCCAATAAGCTTAGTATACCTGGCCACAGACACGATAAAATGCATGGGGTTCCCAAACACCGGGTCGTGGATCCTTACCCGAACCCAGTACCACGTCCATTACCCCCTAGAGAGGGTTGGGGACCTGTGATTTACTGGGGGGAAAAAAAACCAAACTGGTAAATTCCCCAGTCCCATCCACCAATTCACACATACATACTGTAGATGTTCCAGATGAATGTGGGAGGAGCTACCATCAATAATCTTTGGCCTTGTTGCTTCATGGAAACATTGACTGTATGTGTCGTATTCAATTCATAGAAGACACGGATGATGTTCAGAGATCAGGGGCTTTTATTTTGAAGTGTTCTACAAAAAAAAAAAAAAAAAAATCAGTAATCACATCTATATGTCTGGGTTTATGAGATCATTCAGAGACTCTCCAAGTATAGTAAGCTGTCCCACATAAGTCCATGGAAGAAAGGAAAAAAGAAAACAAGAAAAACGTCTTATTACAAATAAAACAAAAATGTCATAAAATTCAGGAGGAGATCAGTCAGATTCTCCTCCAATTTATTTATTTATTTATTTTTTGTGCATTGTGTTTCTTCTTCTGTGCAAATACACAACCCTACAATCCCCCCTAGCGGTTGATAGTGGACAAAAAAAAAGTCAAATTAGCCTGTTCTTATTTGTAAAAATCCCACAGAAGGCACACCTAAGTAGTATTTGCAACCCCAGGCAAACTATACAAAAAAAAAAAAACATGAATTACACTCTGAAAAATGTAATAGTGGATGTTCATTTTGGCTAGCTCCCAAAACATGAACCTTGAACTTGGTTCTTTTGACCCCTATCATCTCTTTTTTAGGGTTGCATTGATCAATCTTAGCTTAATAGATCAATAATCGATCCATAAAAGTAGAGATCGATCAAAGGCATAAAGCTACAGTCCGCTAGCTTGATGCTAATGGATTACCCATTGGACGGCTAATGCTAACCCTTGCTCGACGTAAACATCTTTATTTACTCGCAGGCATGAATTTTCCAAACTCTTTTAAAGAAATCATTAATTACACATTTATTTATTTATTTCATATTAAATTTATTTATTTTAATTTGGCTCTTTTAACCTACAAGGGACAATGAAATAAATAAATATGTCATTAAACACTTAAATGTTACATTTTAATATTTTAATGCCACATTTATTTCAACATTTATTTATTTATTGCCACTTTTAAATAATTGACACATTTATTTATTTATTTAATGGTGTATATATTACATTTTGGCTCTTTCCAGACTCCATACTATTTGTGGTCTAAAGCACATTTTTTTTGCTCACACTTTTTTCTTCTTCTGGAATAAGGTGTAATGCTATAGCGCAATCGCCACCTAGTGGCCAAACGGAAACTCCCTCCAGGAGAAACAGAACAATTAACACTATATGCTATTATTAATCTCATATTTTCACTAATGAATATTACAGTTTATAAACTGTTTCGGATTAATTTGAAAATCTTCAAAACCTATTTATAGGTTATTAAAACCTTTCTAAACAAATGTGTCTAAATGTGTAAACTCAAAAACGAATTGAATCAAATTGAGAAGATTGAAAGAATTGAAATAGATAAATAAAAAATTGGATCGATTCTGTAAATTATTGGCAATACCCAGCCCTACTGTTTATACGCCTTAAAATACACAGTAGAAGCAGATTTCTATTGTTCTAGGATGGTGTGTTGGGGACTCATATGAGCTTTAGTGTTGAAAAAAACAAGAAAACCTTATATAGACAAGAGATTAATACCTTCAGAACAACAAAACACACAATGTTAATCTAAGGAACTGAGTTGTATAATGCTGGAGACATTGACGGACTTGAGGGAAATAAATAAACAGACTCAACGCTTTCTATCATCAGATCCCGACTCTCCTGTTACTCCAGCACGCATAGCTGTAGTCGCTTCCGGATATAATAATAGTTTTTACTGAATTGTATCATGCGATTCCAGTGCAGGAACACTGCTTTTGTGGTATCGATCACCAGATGACAAGGATGTGGCGTGGTGCGTCGCCTAAATTGTGCAATTTTCTTTTTGATAGTGTTTGGAGTCGATGATACCCGCTGCCATGATTGCATCTCAGCTTCAGAAAACGTTTCAATCGAACCGGGAAAATCGAAGCTTCCGAAAAAAAAGAGTGCGGCACCTGGAGCGACTCCAAAGCAGCGGTTTCTGTGAAGAGCAAAACTCAGAGTGCAGATAATTCTAAAAAAGGTGGAAAAAATATAATATTATTGATTAAAAATGTTACAATTACATGCAAAAATGAAAGTTTCTTAAAGTCAGAGATGCATAAAAGCAAAAAATATATTAACAGTAATTCAAAATTCACATTTATCTACTCCCTTATGGACATTTTTTATTATATAAATTGGCAAAAACGATAATATAAATAAATACTTAAAGATTTAGGGTTTAGATTTTATTTTGAGTTATCAACTCAAACTTATTAAAAAAATAATAGTCAAAAAAATCAAATTTTAAAAGAAAAAAATGTCATTTTATGAAAACATATACAGAATGAACTACAGCAAAAATGATGCATGAAAAAAAACATCATGATAGGTTATGTAAAACCAGCCGTGCAGACGTCACTAGGTGGGGCTGTTGCACTGGAGACGGCGTGCCGGAGTGCGACATGAAAGGAGTGCATGAGGGTAATGCGGAGGAAAGATATGGTGAGGGGCTGGAAGAGATCCAGAGGCACCGAGAATGAGCTAAAGAAGTAAAGAAAGAAGCACAGCAGTGGAGGGGCTCACAGGCAAAAACAAGAACACTTCTTTTCTTTTTTTTTTTTGGGAGAAAATTGTACGGAACAAGAAGATAAAGGAACGCAAAATAAATATGATCCAAACATCATACTGCTTTTCTCGCTGTGTTAATTACATCCATTATTGCCCTGTTAGTTTCTGGCTTGGATGATTTCTTTTTTTTATTTTTTTTTTTTTATCCTCGACAATAACCCAGGAGGAGCGAAAGCTAGAAGAAAAAAAAAAATAGTTGAATACCTCGTCAAAGGAGGCTCGGCCTTGTTTATGGGTAATTGTGAAAAGCAATATACCGCTCTGCAAGAGCATGTTTACCACTTGAGCTCTCCCCAAGGGCCTCGCAGTGAGAGACACAGCAAGCAATACATTTGTTTTGCCTTTTTCCTCCTGCTTCACACTGTATCCTGAGAGGCTAATGAAACAGTGCAAAGTGACGCCACCATTCTCTGTAATTACCTGGGACCTGTATGGAGACAGAACAGTCTCAATGTGTGTGTGTGTGTGTGTGTAATACTTGACTTGTAATCATGTCAACCTGTTTGTGTGTACTTTTGAAAATGTGTGTGTCTAACACTTGATTTATAGTGCATAACTGTGTGTACTTGCAAGTGTGTATTCACATGTACACTCAAATATTAATAACGTACACAAATAATTTACAACTTGAAATGATACCATCTTAAAATTATCAATGAATTCATAATGTTTTCTACACATACTAACGTTGGTAATGCTTAATTTTACAGCACGATACTGATAAAACACGTGTCAAAGTCAAGGCCCGGGGGCCGTATCTGGCCCTCCGGGTAATTATTTCCGGCCCTCCAGATCATTTTAATTTATTGTTATTAATGGCCTGATGTTACCTTGTGCTTATTTTTAACATGAATAATTTTAACAAAATATATTTTATGGAGGGTAAAATATTAAACATTATTCAAGGCTTAAATTGAATTTATTTTAGAATAAAATTCCTGCCTGTTTATTATTCATAATTAGGTTAAAAAGTTACGGTTTTAACGTTTTAAAAATTGTCATTCTGCTAGCTTTTTGGACTATTTTGGCAGTTACTAATGTTTGTTTCAGGCTTTTTTGGAGTTTAGCTAATATTTCAGCTACATGCTAGCTGTTTTGGCTAACTTTGGCTTTTTTGTTTGTTTTTTAGTCTGTTTTGGAGTTTAGTTCAGCTACATTCTAGCTGTTTTGGCTAGTTTATCCTTATTTAAGACTGTTTGGGAGTTTAGCTAATATTTCAGCTACATGGTAGCTGTTTTGGCTAATTCTGGCTTTTTTGTTCGTTTTTTTAGGCTGTTTTGGAGTTTAGTTCAGCTACATGGTTGCTATTTTGGCTACTTTAGACTTTTTTTAAGGCTGTTTTGTTGGAGTTTAGCTAATATTCCAGCTACATGCTAGCTGTTTTGACTAATTTTGGCTTTTTTAGTCCGTTTGGAGTGTAGCTAATATTTCAGGTACATAAGCTGTTTTGGCTAATTTAGGCTTTTTCATTTGTTTTTTTAGGTTGTTTGGGAGTTTAGCTAATATCTCAGCTACATGCTAGCTGTTTTGGCTAATTTAGGCTTTTTCTTGTTTTAAGTTTCTTAGGCTGTTTTGGAGTTAACCTAATATTTCAGGTACACACTAGCTGCTTTGGATAATTTAGGCTTTTTCATTTGTTTTTTTAGGCTGTTTAGAAGTTTAGCTAATATTTCAGCGAAATGCTAGCTGTTTTGGCTAATTTTGACTTTTTTTGTTTGTTTTTTAGTGTGTTTTGGAGTTTAGTTCAGCTACATGCTAGCCCTTTTGGCTAGTTTATACTTTTTAAAGACTGTTTTGGATTTTAGCTTATATTTTAGCTACATGCTAGCTGTTTTGGCTAGTTTATCCTTTTTTAAGACTGTTTAGGACTTTAGCTAATATTTCAGCTACATGGTAGCTGTTTTGGCAAATTTTGACTTTTTTGTTCGCTTTTTAGGCTGTTTTGGAGTTTAGTTCAGCTACATGCTAACTATTTTGGCTAATTTAGACTTTTTTAAGGCTGTTTTGGAGTTTAGCTAATATTTCAGCTACATGCTAGCTATTTTGGCTAATCGTGGCTTTTTTAGTCTGTTTTGAAGTTTAGCTAATATTTCAGCTACATGCTAGCTGTTTTGGCTAATTTCGGAGGGGTTTTTTTAGGTTATTTTGCGTAATACACGCAAGGTTTTGAGACTTTTCTCCATATTTGTGCATACATAATGTGTTCAAATGCTGGTAGAACGTTGGGTTATTGGAGTTTTCTTATTAGCCATTTTGATCTTAGATTGCAAAAGATATCTAAGAAAAATTTCCACTTTCTTAAACAGAAATACCCGATAATTGAGTAAATTGTATGTTGCATTTGTAAATTTTGTGTATTTGAGTGGTACATGTGAATGGACAAATTAGGGTACATTCAAAATTTATTTTATGAGAACCAAATTATACATATTCACAAATCCAAAGTTACACAAACAGGAAGACACAAGTTAAAAATTGAGACTATCTTCTCTCCATAAAATGGTGCCTCTATGGAGCAGCGTCTCATCACCGTCCTCCATCGCAAACCAGCATCTTTGTGTGTGTCCCCGTTCCCAAAGCCCTAGTGAGGCGCAGTCAGTCTGTGTTCTGGCTTTTGATGAGCAGATATCCCAACACTGAGGGGCTTGTCAGCTGCTTGTAAAGGTTTGCAGGCTGAGAATGCTGGGCTCTCCCAGAGGTAGCTGCCGCTCAACGGTCTGCTCAGACAGCATGGGGGCGGCGGGAGGAAGAGTGCAGCGCACGTGCAGACACAAATCTCTGAGCTTCTTTTTTACGCCAGACGGGGGGGTGACGCAGCAAGTCTGTAATGACTGCAACACCACGCAGTGGCGAGCATGAATCATTTATTTACCGTGGAGGCTCAAATCAAGCAGAGAGGCAAGAAAAAAATGAACAAAGAACTTCTTTATCTGTCTGTGACTCAGCTAAACACACAAAAACGCTCACACTTAAAGGCAGAAGTACCAGACCTCAACTCTACTGACATCTCACTGAGATTTGACCTAAGAATTTTTATAAAATTGAAAAATATATACATCATTTGTTCATTATTGAGTGACAAAAATTCACATAAAATGTTATTTTTGATTTCTAAACTTTATAAAACTTGATTGTGACATACACACGAATCCTATCATGTCCTAGTACTCCTCTTTATGGAGGATTTGTGTCTTTAGAATGTTCTTATTCAATCCATGTCAATCTTTTTTATCTGCTTCATCCTCTGGAGGAACACCTTACACATTTTTGTGAACAATATGTCTTTCATTTGAGACTTTTTGGGGCTATTTACATTCTCATAGACGCTTAATTTTATTTTATTTTTTAAATTTGTTTTTTTTTGTGAAAAAAAAAATATATATATATTTTGCCCAATGTTTTGTAGTCTAAGCTCCAACACCAAAGCTTTTGCTCTAGTGTTGATATTCTCTTAACTACTGTAACTTTTCAACCTCAATTAATGTAATTCCAGCGAATTTTTAGACAGAAAATCAATTTTTCACTATAATGCACCATTTTTTATGGAAATGTGTTGTGTATTAGTGCAAAACAATTGGTGAAAAGTCACTTTTTTCTGCATCAGAATGAGCTGATTCATGTTGTTTGTGTAAACAGTGGAAGAGTTGCCAAAATGAAAAAAAAAAGTTTTTGTACAAGGTATCAGATTATGGAATAATCTTGAGAAATCAATACGAGTCCAATTCAATTCATACATTTAAAAAGAACTGTGAAACAACAGATGCTCAGACAATATGAACTGTAAGAATATTGGGAAAAGGTCATATATATATAAAAAAAATGTACATTTTTTATTCTTCTTTTTGTCGTTTGTTTTGTTTTTGGTTTTATCGGTTGCTTTTGCCAACTATTTCATATATTTATTTTGAATTACAAAGAGAAATACTTGGTAAAATTGTTCGGTTCTGTTAAATGGGTGCAGAGATAATTTGTTTTCTTCTTTCTGTCTCCTTTCAAGTCCAGAATATTAAGTAATTTATTGTTGTGTGCTATAAAAATGAAATAAATAAATAAATGTCAAAGAATGTGTTTTTATGTGTCACTGGACACACTGGTGTTAAAAGTTCAACCAAAAATATAGATTACTGGTATTTAGGTTGGATATGCTACACTGTAAAAAGTAAAACATTAGATCAATTATCAAAAGCTCTGTAATTTGTCACATTTACAAATATTAGTTTATCAAATCAAATGTTAAAGTTGAATACACCAGTATTTTAAAATGTAAATTTGATGAAAACTAGTAAATTTAAATATAACAAATTGCGAAACTTTTGCTAATTAATCCACTTTTTACAGTGTATTTTTGAGGTGGTTTTCCTTAAGAAAAGAAAAACAAAAATTAAAGAGTTTATGTGTTTACTTTTAGTTGGAAAAAAAAATGTGTGTCATTTGTTTCTGGATTGTAAGTTATGGGAATTTGATGTTTTTTTTCTAAAAAAAAAAAAAATCTGCTAAATTTTGGGTCTTTATATCTGGTTTTAAAGGAAATTAAACTATATTTGGTGGATAAAATGGTAAATGGTGTATAGTTGTATGGCGCTTTACTACCTTTCTTGAAGGCCCAAAGAGCTTTAGTCACTTAATTTAAAAAAATACATAAATAAATAAAAAATACCAGTACTTTTATGAATAAATAAATAAATCTTTGGTGAAATAAAGTATAAATTTGACTTTAAAAACACCTTTAAAAGATGAATTTTCCCCTAGTTCGCATAGTTTCCCACTTTGGGATATTCTATTGTTTTTTAATGACCATGTATATCTCAATTCAAATTTTCACATTACCCTGATGCTACGTTCACACCGCACATTCAAGAACATGCCACAACTGCTTTATTGAATGTGCAATAGCCTGTGGCGTTCAACCTGGACAAGCAGGGAGGGGCTTCCTCTACTGTTAAGTAGTACATGTCTGCCACCTACAGTTGGTTTGTTGCAAAATGTCAAAGTAGTGAAAATCTCCCAAATCTTGCTCCAGGCTTTTTATTTCACTCTTGGTATCATATAAAGTACAATTCTTAATTTCATCTACCGGTACATTCATTCCATCCATACGTCAAAACCAAATCAAAGCCCTTGATTGGTCAAAGGTTTAACTTTTAAGACCCATTGTTTTAATGCTTAGAAGCTTAGAAACGGGTTTCTATTTCAACAGAACAGCCCAAGATTCCTTCAAATACCCTTCATGTTCTCCTGACATGTCAGAAAAAGTCCTATTAGAGTCAAAATATTGAAACATACACATATTTTTGTTATAAAGTATTAAGTTAAGAACCCAGTATTTTTTTTTTTTAATTCTGTTCAATATTTCATCCCATATTTCAGTAGTTAAAATGACCTGAAGTGAACTGACTCGTCTGGCACTAATTAACTATTGAGAACTTTTTAATTAAAAGTTTCAATTGATATCTATCACATAGATTTTTAGATTAAATGTGAGTTTTACTAAAGTGCGATGGATGGTTTTAAGACCAAACTGTAACATGTATTTATCGACTTTTGCCTGCTTTAACACTGTTTGACTTGTTTTTTTCTCAGTGACTATCCTTATGCTGTGGGCAGTGGAGTAAAATGCCAGGATTTTGTTGTGCGATGACGCCCCGCCCACTCATCATATGTGCTGATGCCTCATTAACCAAAGGCTGAAAAGGCCGATTGAAAACATTTTCCAGCCACAAAGAACACTTCTGATGTAAAATACTATGTCATTACTTCCTTCTGATATTGATTGTTCCTTAGCAGATTTAAGAATGGAACCATCAGTTGTATAGTGTCTATTCTACCCACTGGGCATGGATACGTCTATTAGATATCTAAATCATGGCTATTTTGATGTTCACACCTATAGATTCTACGTATCCAAGAGACATCGGTTCATAAAAACCTTTTGTTGTACGGACAACTTTCTCACAGCTTTCATGCGTTGTAAACAAGCCGCCATTTTTCTCGACAAGTGTTCAGGTCAATTAAATAGAGACGAATAATTTAGAAAAATTGGAAAAATTGTACTATTCAACATATAAATTGGAAGAAGTAACTATAAATGTCAGGAGTTTAACTCACACCATTGATCCAGCTATTACAAGCCCAAACTTTTCTTCTAATAATACAAGATCCAAAATACCAAAGGACCATCCGATGGTGTCTAAAAATGGGATCACTTTGGTGAAAGTGAGTGTCCAAGAAATACTTCTATAAGTATGTTTAGCACAGGTTGATGGCACCTCGTTTCTTGTTATTTTAGGGAATTTTTGTGCGTTTAAAATGACCCAAGTCATCTTTTGACTTGTAAGATTGTTGACAAAATAAGATGTGCATTGTTATATGAATATCCTGTTCACACTTAAAGCAGTAACACCCCTTTACTCCCTCAATAGTCTTACACTGCTGGGTTTTGTTATTTTAGTTTGGAGTCGGACCTTGGCAGTCTTTATTTATAGGCTTGCTTTTTTTAATTTATTTTTTTGTTAATTAGATACAATTCGGCTGCCTCAGCAGGGAGCTACTGACTATGGCGGTCAACGTGGTTGGGTCAGTAGTCTTCTGAATTATTTTCTGTTTGGCCAAGGCTCCAATTCATTTGGTTTGATTTTCTATTTTTGTTTCTTTACAGGACACATTTTTCTGTTTTCTTTAATTAAACTATGTTCCTCATGTCTTGGTGTCCAGTTTCACAAATTATGGTCCCTTTTTTGGTCTTTCCCCTTGACCACATGAGTTTAAGTCAAGGACCGGGAGTCGGATCCGGCCCTCCAGATCATTTCTTTTTAATTGTTATTAATGGCCCAATGCTATTTTGCCCTTATTTCTAACTTGTATAATTTTGACTAAATATATTTTATGGAGAGTAAAATATCATAGGTTATTTGAGGTTTACGTTGATTTATTCTGTAATAATATTCCTGCCTTTATAGTATTCATAATTATGTTAAAAAGTTACAGTTTTAAAAATTGGCATTCTGCTCACTTTTTGGACAATTTTTACATTTACTAAGATTTTTTAGAGTATTTTGGAGTTTAGCTAATATTTCAGCTACATGCTAGCTGTTCTGGCCAATTTTTTTTAAAGTTTTTTAGGATATTTTAAAGTTTAGCTATTTTTTCAGCTACATGCTAGCTGTTTTGGCTAACCTAAGTTTTTCTTCTCTTTTAGTTTTTTAGGCTAATTTGGAATTTAGCTATTTTTCTAGCTGGCTATCAGCTTCAGCGTTTTAGCTACCAATGTCAGCATCTTTAGCTATCAGCACTAGCATCTTTAGCAGCCAAATTCAGCTTACACAATTCACACTAGCATTACGCAGGTAACTCTATATATCTAGTTCATAATTATGTTAAAAAGTTACGGTTTTAAAGTTTTAAAATGTGGTTTTAGAGTGTTCAATAAATGTTTCAATGATTTTTATTTTTTATTTTATTGATTTGATTGATTGTTTTGGAGTTTAGCTTAAATTTCAGCTACATGCTAGCTGTTTTGGCTAATTTAGGCTTTTTTGTTTGTTTTTAGGTTGTTTTGGAGTGTGGATAATATTCACATGCTAACTGTTTTGGCTTGTTTTGGCTTTTCTTTTTGAGTTTTTAGGCTGTTTTGGAGTTTGCCTAATATTTACATGCTAGCTGTTTTGGCTAATCTGGGCTTCTTTTTTTTTTAGTTTTTTAGGTTATTTTTAAGTTTAGCTATTTTTTCAGCTACATGCTAGCTGTTTTGGCTAACCTAAGGTTTTTTTGTGTAGTTCTTTTAGGCTAATTTGGCATTTAGCGAATATTTTAGGTGGCTATTAGCTTCAGCATTTTCAGCTATCAGCTTCAGTGTTTTTAGCTATCAATTTCAGCATCTCCAGCCATCAGCACTATCCTCTTCAGGGCCAAATTCAGCTTACAGCATTTACATTAGCATTATTGTAGGTAATGGTATATATCTAGTTCTTAATTAAGTAAAAAATGTACTTTTTTAAAAAATGTAGTTTTAGAGTGTTCAATAAATGTTTATCCTGTTCAACCTAAGGTGTGTTTTGGATTTTGGCTCCTTGTACGATTGAGTTTGACACCCCTGCCCTTGACTGAGGCTGGTGTGCCTTTTGAGTCCACAACACCTATATTGTTCAGAAATCTTTCAGAACACTATCGTTAGACGATTTATGGAGATGTCCAATACACATCTACAATAGATAAAAATAGTAGTTGTCTTCTAGACACCATCTGTCTGTTGGGTTTGCTGGCTTGGTAGTGTAAGTCATATAGCGTTTCAGTAATGCACATATTTGAAAGTTTGGTTATCACCATTGCACAATGCATACCAATGAAAAAAGCTTGGGTCGTTCCAATGTGTTTCATGGCATAATTGTGTCACTAGCAGTTTACTGCTCCCAATGCAGCCAATAACGTGAGCCATTATGAAAAATGTCCTGCCTGAGAAAGAGTAAGCAGAGCCCTTCTTCTTAAAGTGAGGATTTACATAAAGGCACTTTATTGGCACTGAAAAGCCTGTTTTACATCAGGAGTCATAATATTTACTGATTGAAGCAGCTCCCTGGTAAAATACAGACATCCATTATTTCTATCAAGCATGGGATAACTGGAGTGTCTGTGTTTGCAGAAGGTTTTTTTTTATATCCATACTCATGCAGGATTCAGAATTTTTTAGATTTTTTCTGTTTTTTGGCTGATTACTGGTACTATATCAGCTTTTACCTGGTTTTTAGATTTCCTGTCCAAACCAACCACAACCCAAAGTCTAACTTTGCAGGAGGGCCAGAACTTTAAGGATCCTCCCAGTTCCCAGACGGTCCCTATAGATCAGTCACATTTGAATGGCTAGACATGGATCCACACCCATCTCCCATTTTTTTTGGCAATTTATATTACAAATTTGACAAATTCCACACCTAAACCCCAATCTGCCCAGACAGGCAAAGGGAACGATGTGTCTCTGACCATCACTACAATATTAACAACAAATCCCATCAGTGACGTTCAAAATATAGCTAAAAAAATGTATAAATTTAATGAGATGAATGTACTTTTTAAAATAAAAAATAAAATTTTCTTTTTAGACATGTTATTTTCTATGATTACAATTTTTGTTTGGGTTTTTAACGTTTCTTGGTGAAAAAAAAAAGGCATTAAATTTTACGAGTTTTCTGTTCAAATACGCCAAACAGCGCGGGGTGAGGAAGCTCCGCCCCCAGCCTCACCAAGCGCCGCACACACTGACTTGAGCTGCAGCTGACGCATGCGCTGTAGTGTTTCGGTCCTTCTATCATCATAAAATGCGCTTTATTTTAACATGTCCTAATTTTCTTATCTCTTGCTATCTTTCTCATTACATTGGCTCCAGTTTGGGACTCATTTGGTCTTTTTATCCACTAAAAATTCGCTTCAAAAGGTGCGGCAGAGTCCGCCTGCCTCATCACGATATGCATGCCACCAGCAGAGGGCGCTGGTGAGCCCAGAGAGTGCATGTGACACCGCGGCTAAAAAAATAGTAGATTTAGCGGTAGGAAAACGTGCAGCCGTCCAGTTACTCTTTAATGTTATTTAGCATCAATTTCTAAATGGAGGATTTGGTTTTTATACCCCATAAACTTAAGAATTTGTTTAAACATGTTACTGGCAGTGATCTTCACTTAGACAGAAAGAAAATTAGAACTTCAACAAACAGAACATTCATCTGTTTCTTCAGAAGGAGCAGCGCACAGACTTCCTTCACAGAAGTAAAAGTAAGTCTATACCAACAATTTTTTAAATGCTATAGTTTGTAAACAGAAGTAAAATGTTGAAGTGAAATGTGAAACAACACGTTATCTGTTGTCAGTCAAATGGTGCTTTGTAGGCAGTGTTGCCAGATAGTGTCAGAGCTTACAAGTTCTTTCTTTTTACTTTATTTAATATATATATATATATATATATATATATAAGAATATTTAATATTTCTAAATAATGTGGGGGGTGTCAGCCCCTTCGTAAGATCTGTAAATCTGACTGATGACGTCAGTGCCTCGCCCGTCGCTGAATCCCATCATACATTGCGTCAGCTACCTTGCCGAACACCGGCACCGGTGAACACCGGTTTTGTTGTCAAGGTTTTTGGGGCTGATTGCAAATATTCATTCTCCTTTTGGGATTCTTAACGTATTTTTTCGGACCTCCTTGGTTTTTTACTCGGGAAGAATCCGTGCATTGTTATGGCGGAAGTGTCTGTGTAATTCCCCGTGTCACGTGACAGTGGTCTAATGGTCCGGACCAATCACAGTCTTACACGTCATCAATGCGCCAGCCCCCGAGCCGATCTGACTGGCCGAGCACATCTGCTACCTACACCGGTGTTGCTAGAATAGGCGGTTTCCTATATAATATATAATTTTGTATAACCTTTTGGGATATTTATAACTTTTTTAAATATAAAATGGCATACAAGTAAAGAAATTTGAGTTTCTTTTAATTCATAATTTTGACAGAATATATTAATATGGAGAATAAAATATTAAGCTATTTAAGGTTTAAATTGATTTATTCTGCTATAATATTGTTTTCTGCTTTTACTCATATTTATGCTAAAAAGAGTTTTTAGCTTAATAGTTTTTTTTTTATGTGTTCAATAAATTTTTGTCTTGTTTGGCCTGCGACCTACTATGTGTTTTGGATTTTGTCCTCCTTTGCGATTGAGATTTACACCTATGCCCTAAATGGTCTGACCACGGTTTAAATTCACTATATGGGCCAAAACCTCCAAATAATATACACTTTTACTCACTTCAATTGTGACCATATAGTTTCGTTAAAAGCCAAAACAATTACTGTGTTAAAGAAAAACAAAACAAAAAGGTTCGGTTGCTGTAACAAGACAGAATTTCACAGAACAAGTGTATCTATTAAAGCAAGCCTGTGAGTGAAATTTTTGTTTACTGTCGCGGCGGATAAATAATCCCCAGAGTGAGTATCATGTAGTTCAGCACTATCATTATCAAGCAGGAAATGCACAATACCAGGGAGCATTAGCTTATTGCTTTGGCAGAATGAAGCAGCAGCTTTGTGTCAGTCAAAAGGGAATAAATGGGTTGGTGCAAGGAAAAAAACCCTCAAACTTCCCTTTGATGAGTCAGCATTGAGGAAGCCTTTTAACAAACAACAGAGGTCTGTTGCAAGGCGAACCTCAGTCTGTCGAACATTTCGGTGCTTTGGGCTCCAGCAAGAAAACTCAGACAACAAATAGATTTCAAAGATATCACGAAGCTTTAAAACTCAAACGCAAAGAGCTACATGGGAGATATTGTTGCCCAGTGATTTTTTATTTTTTTTTTAGGTCAAGGACGCTTTTCTTTTGGTGCCAAAGCGTTGAGTGACATAAAAGAAAATATCAAGGGCGGGCTGAGGTCCACCCACAGACACACTGTGTACAGCCTGTTTCCGTCGCCGCTGTGCTCTCTAAAGTAGCTAGCCGGCTGACATTCTACGGGGAGTATCACGCGTTGGCCCCAAGTAAAACACTTTCTGCAGAATGCCATCTGTTCGCATGTTTTATCCCTTACTTGGTGGGTTACTAATTTTGAACTTATCATAGGGTTCCTTCTGTGAATTCAGTAACTTTTCTGCAAGTTTGAGATGATCCACCGTTCCAGCAGAATTGAGTGACAGTTGAGTTTACTGTTTTGTATTTTTCAAAAATGTAATTTTTTTTAAGCTTTGAGAGCTATTTGGATGATTTTGGACACAAAGGAATGACACACGTTCAGGAAAACTTTTATAACATGTTCTTGTGGCCTTATTATGCTAATGTGGGATATATATACATATCGAAAATTGAGCTCAGTTTTGCAATTTTGGGTATTTCTTTACCTAAATCATTGTGATACCGGAGCAGACTAGAAAAAAGGTTTAAAGATAGATTGTGATCCACCTAGACCATGTTCTGCGTCACAAATACAAACTCCCAATTCCACTCCGCATCCACTTTCACGCCTGGTTCACACTAGACGCTGAATCGCTGTGAAACAGAATGTCACAGAATCCCTCTGGTTCACACCAGACACGTACTTTTCCACGACGATCGACGGGCACTTCTGCTCAGGTTATTTAGACCTATTTTTTGTGATATAAAGACACCCATAACCACAACCCCCACTACATTGATGTGTGTTTGTATGTGTGTGTTTCACTGTCTCTTTATATGTCTCTGTGTATGTTTTTTGTGTGTTTATTTTCATTTATTCAATCATTTTAGATGCAAAAATATGATAAATTCAATACTCAATCAATACTTAATTGTGAAAAGTTGGTTATATTTTGAGAATCGACTGGATTTTCTCGTGTGTCTTGGCGTAACTTCCTGCCAGAATTGACGCGGCTCGTGCAAAAAATAGACCAGACGTCGAAACCATCACTGCACTGTACGTTTCTTATGAACTACACTATAGGTTAGCAAGAGTGCTAAATGGAGGCAACCTCTGTCCTGCAACGCTTCCCGGTGCTTCCATGTTTGGTGTAAACCAGGCGTAAGACGACTAGATCCACGTACGTCTTCGTCTGAGTTGGCATCTTGCTCTAAACTGTACGGCCGGATAGCTCCAATATTGCTCACCCCTTTTGTTGTAATGCCAGGTTGAAGATTTGAGGGCTGTAAGCTAGTGGGAGATCATGTAAGTAAATCGCAACAACATTAAATTACAACCAGTTATCATATATCACAGACTAAAAGAAAAAGAAAACAAAGTAAAACAGAGTAAAAGGGGAAAAGATGACTCAGCTAAAAGCTCTTCTGGATAAAAACATCTTGACCTGACTTTTTAAAACTGATCTGTTGAAATGACAAAGGTCAAAACTGAATCCCTACGACTTCTCCCTCCCCTACATGTAGCCTTCCAAACACAGAGTTATAGAAAAATAGCGTCTTCAATTTTGGGCATTTCTCCCACTCGATGACATCATCAATAGTCGCATGTCAGCAACATTAGCGCGGAGCTGCTAGCGCTCAAATATACGTAACAACACTCGTTTTTTTTTACTTAAAAAATTACACGCTAAAACAAAAAAAGCAATAATTACATTTAAATGTAGACTTCTGTACTTCAGAGTACACCCACGTGAATAATAGTACCTCTCCTCCACGGAACAGCACAACGCGGAAAACCCTCGCGGCGGAGGGCTCCGCTTTCCTTATGGTTAGCCCTTAAATCACATATGTTAAAGTCAAGGCCCAGGGGCCGGATCTGGCCCTCCAGATCATTTTATTTTATTGTTATTCTGGAATAACATTCCTGCCTTTTATTATTCATAATTATGTTAAAAAGTTGTGGTTTTAAAGTTTTGAAAATTTTCATTCTGCTAGCTTTTTGGACTATTTTGGCATTTACTACGATCTTTTTAGGCTATTTTGAAGTTTAGCTAATATTTCAGCTACATGCTAGCTGTTTTAGCAAATTTAGGCTTTTTTTTTTAAATTTTTTAGGCTGTTTTGGAGTTAGCCTAATTTTACATGCTAGCTTATTTGGCTAAATTAGGCGTTTTTCTGTTTTTTAGGCTATTTTAAAGTCTAGCTATTTTTTCTGCTACATGTTAGCTGTTATGGCTAGTCTAATATTTTGTTTTTTTCTTAGGCCAATTTGACATTTTGATAATATTTTAGCTAGCTATTAGCTACAGCGTTTTCATTTATCAGCTTCAACGTTTTTAGCTATCAATATCAGCACGTTTAGCTATCAGCACTAGCATCTTCAGCGTACAGCATTCACACTAGCATTATTGCAGGTAACTCTATATATCTAGTTCATAATTACGTTAAAAAGTTACGGTTTTAAAGTTTTAAAAGCTTAGTTTTAGAGTGTTCAATTAATATTTATCCTGTTTGGCCCTCGACCTAAGGTGTGTTTTGCATTTTGACCCCTTGTACGATAGAGTTTGATATCCCGGCCTTAAAAAACTGTCTCGAACAACCCTACCCCTTCAAATTCCCCTACAATTGGAAAGATGGAGAGAAGCTGTAGGGGGAGGGGAAGAATTTGGATACGGCCATTGTCTCTTTTGATGTTATAGCCGGTTTCTGTAAACGTTTATAGTTTAAAGGTCTCAGGGATTGAGCCAAAGGGTCAAAAGGTCAGCAACGTACGCAGGAGTTCGTGAATGTTAAGCTCTAAAAACTATAAGTAAAATACTGTTAACAACTCTACATTTAACTGGAAGTCAAGTTAAAGGATTTATATGTGATCGTTACAAGTGTAAACAGAGAGCTCTCAGCAATAAGTAGGGGTCACTTAGTACTAACGGCCCACAACTCAGAGGAAAATTTTACTGCTCCACAGAAACTATGTCCTAAAAAACAACAGATTTTGGCTAAAAACTGCACAATCATAAGTAAAAGGCGACTGGAAACGCTTTTATAATAGATAAAAAGATGATCAGAGTGCGACTTTAAGACTCAGCGTCTGCTGTACACTAAGCCAGCTGGGGTCATTTGTACCTTTAGCCTTGTGACTGTTTGCTAATGTGTTACAGCACCGCTAAGCAGGTTGTTTCCTGACACCAGGCCGGGTCTCACAGCTGCTGTTTTGCTCAGACTTCGTTATTATTAATGCCACCTTCATTCGATCAGCTTATAACTCTAAATATTACTGCTTCTATATAATGGAGTTGATGCAAAGACACATTTTTGGAGTTGGCGATAAATCAGCTCAAAATCTACCCTCAAAAGACCAAAAATCTCAAGTTTGATCACTCATGGTCTTAGTAGAAAGAAGTCTTTTCTTTGGCAGACTGTCAGAATGATGCAATTTGTCCAATATATTGTGCAGTGTTGTGTACATGATGGTTTAATATTCTCTAGTTTTCAGCAGGAGTCAATGTCTGCACCTCCATTTTAAAGATTCATTCAGAGATTGCAGTGCCTGG
>NC_050513.1:6386785-6391872 GCF_002922805.2 Oryzias melastigma
ACGATAACAGCTGTCATCATTTTACCTAAATTTATCTGCTATAAGGTCTGAATTATCTAGATTTTACTGACAAAAATGGAAATATATGTATTTATTTGGTGCACAAGCTGCCTAAATACTTTTTGAAGTCACTCTATTGCAATTTTTTAAATAAAAAACTCTTTAATTATGATTATGAAGTTTTTAACCAAAATCCCACATCCTAAGTGTCTTAAAAAGCCATTTTTCATGTTGATCTGAAGCCTGCGTTTGCAAATTCTCCTCTGAGGGGGCGTGGCTTTTGGAGCTGGGAGGAGCTGCTCTGTCCAAGATTTAACAGATGCTGTCCACCCCTTTTATTCTCTTGGTTCAGCTCATTTGCTGACTCATGGATCTCAAACAGCAGTGAAGAGATGGAAGGAAAACCAATGTAAGGGTTGATGTAAACCGATTAGATCAGTGGTCCGCAACCTGCAGCTCCAGAGCCCCATGTGGCTCTTTTATCTCTCCATGGTGGCTCTCTGGATGAAGAAAAATAAAACAATAATAATTTTCAAAAAATACATTAGATTAGCTATTATTTGAGCAACATACTGACATTTTTGCTATTTTTTTTATCTAGTGAGGTTTTTAGGCTAATTCAGAGTTTTAGCTTCTATTTTAGCGACATGCTAACGTTTTTGGCTAATTTAGTTTACTGAGGAGTTTTATGCTAGTTTGAAGTTTAGCTAATATTTTAGTAAAATGCTCATGTTTTCAACTAATTTGTTATCTGCTGAAATATTTTGGATAATTTAGAATTTAGCTTCTATTTTACCAACATGCTAACATTTTTGACTAATTTAGTTAGCAGATTTGGTCTCTAATTAGTTTTTTACGCTTCTTTGGAGTTTAGCTAATATTTTAGCAATATGCTAATATTTTTATCAAATTTTTTTTACTGTGGGTTTTAGGCCAATTTTGAATTTAGCTTTTATTTCAGCAACATGCTAACATTTTTGGCTGATTTAATTTACAGAGAAATGTTGTAATTTGAAGTTGAGCTAGTAATTAAGCAACAAGCTTGTTTTTTGCTACTAAAGGTAAAAACGAAAAAAAAAAATCTCATTTTGAGGGATGCTAGTTTCTTTTCATATATTTTTTGCTTTTGTCCGTGCCAAAAAAATAGACATTATTCATGATTATAAAAAAAAAAGAAGAAGGTCATGAATGCAAATCGAAATTTCTTAAAGGCTAAAGTAAGTTAATGCGGCTCCCTCTAGGTTTTGATCAATAAAAAGAAGCCCAAATGGTTTTTTTGACTGTTAAAGGTTGCCGACCTCTGAATTAGACCAGGGGTCTGGAACCTGCGTCTCTCCATGGTGGTTCTATGGCAACGCTTTAGGCTAATTTAGGGTTTAGCTTCTATTTTAGCAACATGCTAACATTTTTGGCTAATTTGGCATCAACTTTGTTTTTTTAAGGCTAATTTAGGGTTAATTTCTATTTTAGCATGTTGTTAGCGTTTTTGATTAATTTAGTTTACTAATAAATTTTAGGCGATTTTGGAGTTTAGCTAGTAGTTAAGCAACATGCTAAAATTTTTGGCTAATTTATTATTCAGTGGGGCTTTTAAGGTTGATTTAGAGTTTAGCTTCTATTTTAGCAACAGGCTACCTTTTTTGGCTAATTTTTTGTACTAAGGAATTCAAGGCTATTTTGGAGGTTAGCTAGTATTCAAACAACAAGCTAACCTTTTGGCTAAATTAGCATCTCCTATTGTAAAAGTTAAAAGACAAAAAAAAATATTTTTTTTTAAATCACATTTTGAGAGATGCTGGTTTCATTTTATATTTTTGCTTTTGTTTGTGCCAAAAACATAGACATAAGTCATATAAAAAAAAAAGAAGAAGGGAATGAAAATCCAAATTTCTTAAAGGCCAAGTAAATCTTTGCGACTCGGCTCCCTCTAGGTTTTGATTAGTAGAAAACGAGTACAAATGGCAGACCATTGAATTAGACCATGTCAAAACATTTACTGATTTTAAACTTTTGTATTTAAATTTCCTAAAAAGTGAAATTATTTCTTCAAATGTTTTCTTTCACTATGACTAAGTCATTAACATCAACACCAAATATGATCCAGATACAATCAAAAAGAAAGCATACGCATTGGGAAGTTATTTAGTTTGACTTGAAAGGAGAAGAATTGGACGGGTTTGGACCACTTCTGACACCAAGTGGAAGAAAGAATAATTTGATAGATCACTTGAATTGGGTTCAATTTTTATCAGTTTAGCCTCAGACTTAGACTAGTTTAAGAGTTGCTTCAAGAATGACACGATATGGTTGAAGTCAATGTTGTCCAATTTTTTAGAGATGGTATTGTGATATTATTACGTCATTATATGGAGAAAATTAAGCTTAAAATTGCATTTCTGAGTATTTTTTACTTTATTTATATTTACGGTTCTGGGTCACAAGTGTATACATTTTTTTTTACTAAAAATTGCTTAATAATAATTGAAAGACCACTTTAAAATGAGTTTAAAATACAGTCTGAGTGGGTTTTTATTGCATGTTTTTTTAAATTAAAGCCTCCCTGAAATCTGTGTGTGTTACTGTAGAGAAGCAGTAGAAATAGTTAGCAGTTAATGCATGGAGTCTATGAAAATTGCTCTAAATTTTAATTTTTGATCATTGTTCCCAGCTATTTTTAGCAGGAGGCTACTTCCTGGAAAGGATTAGTAATTTAAGATACTGCCAGCAAAATAGGAGAGTATTCATAATCAAGCATCCATAAAAAAAAAATCATAATTTTAATTTCCATAACCATGTCGAGGCAATACAATTCTCTTGAGACTGCATGACTTTCTTGTACCAAAATAGGGCTAAACCGATCAGTTAACTCAGCAGGAAGTGTGAGGGCAGACAACAGTGTCTTACAACATCCCCAAACCCCAAAACACACACAGTCTGCTGTGTCAGAGTGCGCTGGTCAGGGCTGCCATTTGCAGTCAGTGCAGCATTTCTGTCTGTCTTTATCATGACAAATAAAGCACTCTGATTCCCCCTCAGAGGCAGGCACGAGAACACACAGACACAGAGGCATCTGTTAGAGCTCACGCCGTCCTTCTGGGTCCTAAAGACGGACGATTTGTCGGACTGGAATTTGTTTAAGCTGGACGCTTGTGGCACAGCAGTCCTAAATAATAATAATATTGTATAATCTTCAAATGTGGTGATCCATTTGTAACGATTTAAAGAAAAATGACAATACCACTTGTTCTGCAGACTAATACATGAGCTAACCTGCTATTTTACATAAAAAGCTGCTGTAAAAATCGAATCTCAATCACTGGTCACCCACAAATAAAGCAGTGGATGTGATGAACAACAAAGGCTCTACACAGGTTTTGGTGGGATGTTCCACAGAACACAATCTCCATGAATAATGGTTAATACAATAGAGCTGTGAGTCAGCCAAGGGTTTGTGTGAGAGACGTTTCTGCTGTTTTTCTGCCCTTTTTTATATGCAGGAGTATGACAGTAGAATAAAGAGCAGTGCAGAAGGTGCTAGCATTGATGAGAAATATTTTACCCAATCACGTATGTAGCTTTAATTTCGTTTTTTGCTATTTCTTGAAATTGACTCAATTTGCAAAATAAGATTGTAGATGTTTTAAGGCTTTAAAAATCCTCACTAAGTGGCAGACCGCTGTCCGGACCCAGATTTTGGGTCTTGGGGACCCAGATGTTGGGAGCTAAGTGGACAAACGCTTACATTGTCGTACCTCATAAGCTGGATAAAGTCATGTAAAGCAGGTAAATTCAATACTCAAAGTACTAACTATAAATTGTCACTATGTTATAAATCATAAAGACTATGACAAACAATACGACTATAATGAGGCTACGGTGCACAGCAGATAATGTCCAGTGAAGCTGTGACAGAAGCTAGCTACGTTGTAACTTTGGAAATGACCCGGCATTGCAAGCCCGTCATTGACGGGGAGTTTGTAAAAGAATTTATGCTGAAAGTAGCTGACATTGTTTTCTGAGAGCAAAAGAAAAAGTTTGAGGAAATAAGTCGGTCGAATGATACAATTTCTAGAAAAGTGAAAGATCTAGGCAGCAACTTCCAACAGCAACTAAAGGGGGACTATTTGTTGTAAATAGGTTTTGCTTATGATATAGCCTGAAGTAGACATCACACTGGTCTAATGTTGACCAAAATTGATATGTATTGATGTATTTGTCGGTTAAAACAATGTTTCAAATCTTGCTCGGGTTGCTCTTAAACTGTACAAATGACACTTGGTCATTAAAGTAAATAATAACAGTATTTTTCTGTTTATTCTTTTTTTTTTTCTTTTTTGACCAAAATTGGCTCCCAGTCTAATGTTGAGTTCTTAATTTGGCCCTCCACTATAAAAACTTTGAGAATCCCTGAGCTTTGACAGGGGCTGGTCAAGTAAGCACGGCAAAAATATTCATTATGTCAAACTTTTGAGTTTTTTTGGGTATGGTTTCAATTAATACATTTTTTAAACATTTTACACAAAATGAGTGATGTAAAGAAAAAGAAAAAAAATTACAATTTGGTGCCATCTTCAGCAGATGGCGAGCTAGGCGACCGCCTAGTTCGCCAATGCCCAGGACCGGCCCTGCGTACTGGTGTGAAGCCACTTTACTCCGAATCAGAATCTGTTAGTATTACACTACTGAGACCAATGCAAATGTAGACTGTAAAAAGTTAAATATTGGATCAATTAAAGAAAATTTCTGTAGTGTGTCACATTCTAAATTTTAGTTTTCATCTCATTAAAATGTTGTGTTGCTAGTTTACTAAATTAAAAAAAAAATGGATAAAAACTAATATTTTTGAAATATTACAAATTACAGAGCATTTATTAATTGATCCAGTGTTTCATTCTTTACAGTTAAAGGGTGAAGGTTAAAAACACTTTTTAATAAAAGACACATTTTTATATACCTACGTTGACGCTCAGTTGTGTGCCAGCTAGTATGCATAAAAGTATGGTAGAAAAACAAATCTCTATTTACAGACCTAAAAAACTTTCACTATAAACAAAAAAAAAGGCCTTAAATATTCAACTTTATTTTGC
>NC_050513.1:6393501-6394319 GCF_002922805.2 Oryzias melastigma
TGGTAATGAACATTTTTAACACAGATTTCCTTAGCCTATTTTGTCTATTTTTTCTTATTTTTTGCTATTTTATGAAATAAAAGCATTTTTTTTGTCATTCTTGCGGATCAACACATTTATTGTTGCATTTAAATAGTGGTTATAACATTTTATTAATTTTTCTTGACTTTTTTTCCTTTTGTCACTAATGATTTGCCATACACAACTTTTTCAATTACATTTTGTAAAATATTTGTTATAAAATGTTGTTTTTGCAAGAAGAAACGCAAAAAAACTTTCAGTTAAAATGTAGTTAGTAGTATAACAAAAAAAAAAAAAAACTAAAATAAGACTATTTACAAGTATATGATAAAGCAAAGCTTTAATAAAATATTCTGTGATTACCAGTAATGAACATTGAAACACCAATTTCCTTAAAATATTTTTAATACTTAAAAAAAATAAATAAAATTGATGTTGTCATTTTTACAAAATATTACATTTGTTGTTGCATTTAAATAATTCTTATCACAATTTATTAATTTTTTTAGACTTTATTAAATTTTGTAATTTTTGGCTTGCCATACTGTTTTTCATTTTGTCGCTTCGGGCTTGCCATAGATTCAGCTTCTTTCTTTACAAACTTGTGCATTAAGATTAAAACTGCAAGTTTTCTTTAATATAAATCAATTAGAGGCGATTAATAGAAGGTTCTGCGACCGTCCCTCTAAATCCTGAACCATCCCTTTTCCTTAACTTCACCTTCGTTATCAGCCGACACTTCTCCATCCTTTCACCTTGCAGTTTTTTTCCCTTCATGCAGACACTAACGAGCAGCA
>NC_050513.1:6394389-6407055 GCF_002922805.2 Oryzias melastigma
AGCAACAACAAGTCATTTAGCGGTTTCGGTTCAATGAGCAGGCCGTTTGTTAGTTAGCCCCGGGGTGAAGCTGTCTGCAGGAGGAGGAGGAGGACGACGAGGAAGAGGAGGATTAGGATTCACTGAGCTTGCACTGAAGTTTAAGCCTTCTAAAATATTGTTACAGCCAGCTCACAGGCACAAACATGTCAGCTGCTCCTGCTAGAGGAATGAAACACTGGAAAAGGAGTAAATGCGTCACGACAAACGCTCCAAAACTCCAAATATCTCTTAAAATGAGTAGTCGATTCCTTTAACTCTCTCACTAAAGCATCATAAGCTTGCTTTTTGAGTCACTCATGAAACGCTTTCTTATTCAAAAGGCCAAAGGCATGATTCTCAGGCTCTATTTTTAAAATGTTGCCAAGCAGAAAATACTGACAGCTAAATACCAAACAATGATGCTGAGGTCATTGGGTTTCACACTTTCCAGTGAGAAACACAGTGATGACAGATCGTTCTGATGTGATCACTTCTGTCGAAGCTTTTCTCAGGCTCCAAACCACTTTGGCTGCATAGATTTGACTCTTGAAATGTGTTGGGTTGAGATGGTTTTAGATTCTTTTCTTTCATGAATCAAAGATTTATTGAAGGATTAGTCATATTACCTGTATTTCCACAAGACAATAAGTTGACACATAAGATGCATAGTTCACAGAATCACAGACATTAGCTTCTGTTTTAAGTTTAATGCCTAATATCTGAAATTTTAAATTTAAAATTAAATGTTGTTGCATTGATTTTGGTCATGTTTAATGATGCTCTCATACCTTCAGTGAAATTTATAGATATATATATAGAAGATGTTGGGACTAAACTTGTGTTTGGATCCACTTTCTGTCATTTTTATGTTCCTGAGCAAACATGTGAAATGAAAATTAAAAATGAGATTGTGGAAGGGAAAAATAACAGAATTTCCCACACTCATTGAGTCCATGAATGCAGCACATCAGGTAACCTAAAGAGTAGAAGAGCAGCTATTTTTTCCACCTTAAAAATTTTATTGTGAAATATGGGTCAATGACTTCTGAATTTGCAATTAACTGAGGACTGAAGAGGCCCTGCAATTAAACAAAATGTTTCAAAATAAAAGCAGTCAACCTCAAGGCACAACATGTTTTTGCTTCATGAAACTTGTGATACAACATTTTTTTTGGTAGTCACTGGATTTTAATTGTTTTGTGTTTGCTCAGTGGCCTTGTGGTAGAGTGTCCGCCCTGAGACTGGAAAGTTGTGAGTTCAAATCCCATCCGAGTCATACCAAATACTTTAAAAATGGGACCCAGTGCTTCCCCGCTTGACACTCAGCATTAGGAGTTCGATTGGGGAGATTAAACCAGCAAGTAGTTCCCAAGTGCGGCTGTGTCTGCAGCTCACCCCTCCCCCAGGGGATGGATCAACTAGTGGGACTTTAACTAACTTCACTTTAACTTACTTCTTGGTCTCTTATGGGCACTTCCTGTTTCAGGAAGTCCAGTGGATCCACCTATTTTGGTTCTATTGTGCCACATTTCCAATGAGTGATCTGGACCATACTGGACTTTGGAGCGTTTCCATTACAAAATGGTCCCGTAAAGCAGGTCTGACTGGTACCATTTCTGGTACCCCAGAGTAAAGGTTTACGTACTAGTAGTACGGAACGAAGGGAAACTTGAGGGCTACACCATCAAAGCCATACAACAAAAAGGCGTTTGAAAAGAGGTCATCTTTTATAGGTGGTTAGCCCCGCCCCTTCACCGAACCAACCCAATGAATAATCATAGGTCCATAGAAAAATGAAATGGACCCGTGAGGGCGGAGCTTCTGTTGTCACACGACCCATTGATTGGTGGAAAGGTTTAACAACAACAGCAAACAAGCAAGCTGAAAGTTTTTTCCTCTTTTTGGCTGTGTTCTTCTTCACCCCCCCCGAAATCTTCTTGTAAAAAATAATAAATCCTTTACATACAGTATTCCCCCTTATTCGCGGGGGTTGGGGACCAGAGACACGCCGAATCCACCAATACGGAGACACACATCCCCCTATTTCCATCTCACCCAACCCCCGCAGCCAAAGAATGTCAGTTACCAATCCATAGTTGTCAAAAAACTTTTATTGAAGAACATTAGAGTATTGCTCAACATGAAGACTGAAAACTGACAAAAGAAGAAAACTTTGACTCTTTGTGTGGACAGTGGTTTGTTCATTTGACACTGGGCATTCTTGAACGCGCGTTGAGCCCGTGGTGTTCACGCTGAAAAAGCAGGGAGGAGCTTATTTTTCTTTTTTTTTTTTTTACATTCTGCTTTTTACTAGTGCATGTCCGCCACGTGTAGTTGTAGGTGCAAAATGTCAAAGTGGTGCAAATCTTGCTCCAAAGACTCTTGGTCATAAAATTCCATCCAGGCCTTCTTATTCGGTCAACCTGGTTTCACTTTTTAACTTGGGTTCAGTGGCGCGTTTTATACGTAGAGCCTGAAACCGTAAAAAAAATGGCCTTTCATTGAAATTTGTTGCTTGAACGCCCGTTACCGAGGGCAATGTGAACATCACTGAACACTAGTTGCACTAACCCAGATATAAGTCTCCATGAAAATTGGCGTTCTCCAGGATCCTACCTGCCATAATTTGGCAAAAACAATCAAATATTTGGAACAAAACCCCCACAAAACTTTGGTTTCAATTTGGATTAACCATTTGGGCTTCAGTCACAGCTAAGATCTAAAAGCTTTTTCGAGTATGACCAATTTAACTCCATATTTATAATTTATTAATCATAAACTTACAAGTTGGGACTCTTTTGTCTTTTTTAGCACTTTCATTCATAAATTTCAGGTTTCATTCCCACAAAGAATCCATTAAAAGCTCGTCATAGTGTGTGGAAGCTTGTTTGTTGTTTGTTTTCTCACCTGCTTAGAAGTTTTACAGAAACACCTCTCGATCTGGCAGAGCATGTGTTTCTTAGATAGACGTGTTACATTAGGTGTTGTTCATGTTATGTGTTGTTAGCTTTAGATGAATCGTGTGTGAAGTAAAACAATACCAGCACTGGCACCTTTTCAGGACTTTTTTTATATATATATAAAATCTAAAATGGAAAAATCTCCAGAAAAGATGATTACACAGGCATTATCAGAGCTAACTGGCGCCGAACCTGATTCTCTAACGTCTGTGTGAAAATTGCTGCACATTAAGAGCAGCTCTTACAACGCTGTCAGGCCTGCAGGAAGCTGTTGAGTTTGCAGCAAACGAGATGCTGTTTTGATTTTCTTGTCACATTAACTCGTCCATTGATCACCCGGAGACACGTCCCCCTGCATGTGGTCACGCCGGGGCCGGTGCGGGAGCGTGTGGTCGGTGACCACGGCGGCCCTCCAGATCATTAATCAACTCAAGGCAAAGCCAGCCGAGGGGGCTTCCAGAATGTCAAGGGGGGCTAGAGTGGAGCCGGCTGCTGCGTGTTCTCACATCAGCACAACAGCAGGATTGAAGGACAGATGGGATTATGTATGAGTGCTTTATTTTGCGGCGACTCATCTTTTATCCATCACAAATGCTCGATGGGACGATTGAAGGAAAAAGAACGTCGAGATCAAACCTAAAAGGCGTGAAATTGGAAAAAAGAAAAATGGAGTGCGTTTGTTTAATAGGCAAATATTATAACGGTTTAACGTTCATGCAATAAAAAAGAAAAAAACACAACAAAAGAAAAGCAAACGAGAAAAATATATAATAAAAAACGACCCAGATATAGATCTGAACACAGACGGTGCTCATTAAGGGTCAAAACACTAGCTCCAATTATATTTTTTTGTAAATATAATGTCAACACACTGAATGAACCCAAGCACTCTTTTGTTGTTTTCCTTCTTATTGTTGTTGCCAACTTGGCTAATTTGTTGCAGTGTTTAACAAGACTTTGTTATAAAAAGATAGCACATTAGCATTTGGAGTTATTTTGTTGTTGGTTAAAACAATGAAAATATATTAACGTCTAGACCAACTGGATGAATAATTAGATAGATAGATAGATAGATAGATAGATAGATAGATAGATAGATAGATAGACCTTTATTGTCATTATCACAAGGACAATGAAATTGCAGCAACCGTTTCAGTGCAAGTGGCATAAAAAAATACAGAACATAATATAAAAAATACGATATAAAGTATAAAAAATATGTAGAAAAATATATACAATGAACTGTGCCATATAAGACTATGAGCATATATGTACATTATGGATGTGCAAAAAAGCGAGCATTTAAATAACCAGATTTACAGATTTACATATGCATATGTACATAGCAGTATATAAATATATGAACATGTACTGTACAGTGTGATGAGCAGTTATCTGTGTGAGTTGGAGTTTAACATAGATACTGCTTTTGGAAAGAAGCTGTTTTTCAGTCTGTTTGTTTTTGTTTTGATGCCTCTGTAACGCCTTCCAGAGGGCATCAGGGCAAACAAGTCCGAACCGGGGTGTGAACTGTCCTTGATGATGTTTTGAGCTCTGCTGAGGCAGCGTGCAGAGTAGATGTCAGACAGGGTGGGGAGGGGGCATCCAATGATCTTCTGAGCTGTGTCTACCACTCTCTGGAGCCTCTCCTTGTCTGCGACGGTGCAGCTGCCGAACCAAACTGTGATGCAGTATGTGAGCAGGCTCTGGATGGATGACTGGTAGAAGGTCAGCAGCAGGTTGGTGCAGAGGCGGTTCTTCCTGAGGACCCTCAGGAAGTGCAGACGCTGCTGAGCCTTTTTGATGACAGCTGTGATGTTGGCTGTCCAAGAGAGGTCGTCTGAGATGAGGACGCCGAGGAACCTGATGGTGTGGACCCTCTCCACAAGCTCACCATTGATGTGGAGGGGGGCGGGGTCAGGGCTGTGCTTCCTGAAGTCGATGATGACTTCCCTGGTCTTCTTGGTGTTCAGAGTGAGGTTGTTCTCTGAAGACCAGGTTGCCAGCTTCAGGACCTCCTCCCTGTAGGCAGACTCCTCCCCTCTGGAGATGAGTCCAACCACTGTGGTGTCATCAGCGAATTTTATGATCCGGTTATTGTGGTGGGCTGGACTGCAGTCGTAGGTGTAGAGGCAGTACAGCAGAGGGCTCAGCACACAGCCCTGAGGAGAGCCGATGCTGAGTGTGCAGGTGGAGGAGAGGTGGGGGCCGAGTCTCACAGCCTGTGAGCGGTCTGAGAGGAAGTTGTTGATCCAGTTGCATGTGGGGGGAGGGATGCCAAGAGTGACCAGTTTCTCACAGAGTCTGTCCGGGATTATTGTGTTGAAGGCTGAACTGTAATCCACAAAGAGCATCCGAGCGTAGCTCTGCTGCTGCTCCAGGTGGCTCAGTGTGGAGTGAAGAGCTACAGCGATGGCGTCCTCAGTGGATCTGTTTGCTCGGTATGCAAACTGATGAGGGTCCAGGTCCGTGGGGAGATGATCTTTGATGTGTTGAAGGACGAGCCGTTCAAAACACTTCATTATCACCGGGGTGAGGGCTACTGGACGGTAGTCATTGAGGCTGGTGGTCGGAGACTTCTTTGGAACTGGGATTATTGTTGCAGATTTCAGACAGGATGGGATCTCTGCCTGGGCCAGGGAGAGGTTGAAGATCTTTGTGAAGGTGGGGGCGAGCTGGTGGGCACACGCCTGAAGCACTTTGCCTGGTACTCCGTCGGGACCAGCAGCCTTCTTTGGGTTCACTGTTTGGAGCACCCGTCTGACGTTGTGCTCCTGCACAGTGAGTGGAGGTGTGCTGGGGGGTGGTGGGGTTGGGGGTGGTGCTGGAGCAGAGGGGTGTTGTTGTGGGAGTCCATAGCGAGCAAAGAAGCGGTTCAGCTCCTCTGCTTGGGCAGCATCTGGTGTTGCTGTGGACACCTCACATCCTCTGAAGTTGGTGATGTCATGGATGCCTCGCCAGACCTCCCGAGAGTTGTTACTAGAGAGGTTGGACTCTATACGCATCCTGTGGTCTGCTTTGGCTTTTTTGATTCCTCTTCTCAGGTCAGCACGAGCAGCACTGTATAGTGCTCTGTCTCCTGACCTGAAGGCGGTGTCGCGTGCTCTGAGGAGTGTGCGGACTTGGCTGGTCATCCAGGGTTTCTGGTTGGGGAAAACCCGAATAGTTTTGTCCACCGTCACATTCCCAATGCAGAACTGTATGTAGTCCAGCACTGTTCCTGTGAGTGACTCCAGCTCTTGTTGGTGGAATAAATTCCAGTCCGTTTCCAGGAAGCAGTCCTGCAGCATGGGCAGAGCATCACTGAGGGTATTTTAGCCCCTTAGAACTGCTTCAAAGAAATGAGAAAATCAGCTATAGTCTCTGGTTATAAACTGTATCAGACTAACAGGAAGTATATCTTTTCTACTCTTCTCAATGAGCAGCAGGTGCTGCAGTAGACCCCTCCCACATCTCAAAGCACTGATAGAATAGACCAGGGTGTGTAATCCTTAATTCTAAAAGACCAGAACCCAACGAGAGCCACAAAGTTCCATTTTTTTTTTTTAATGGACAATTTGTATGCTTTTTTGGCAAGTAAATGTTTATTTATAAATTTAGTTTTTAAATATTACAATAATTAAATTCCAACAGTGTCTATATGTTGTAATTTATTTTATTTCTGACTAGTTCATTTCAAAATAAAACCCACTCTGTGTCAGCAGCTTCTTTTATTAAAAATGCAAGGCATGCTTGCAATATTTTTTATTATTAGGATTTTGGTTTGCTTTTTTCTTTCTAATCAAAAAAATTAACATTTTAGTAGAATCTATTAATTAGAAGAAAAAAAAAGCACAAAAACCTCAAAACATTTAGAGCTTTTTATTGACAACACACAACTGTCAATCATTTTCAATCATTTTAAACCATATCTGTTCAAGACTTTAACCACTTTAGTGTAATTTAGCAAAATAGAAATACTTTTAGGGACTTTTATTTGACCAACTATAACTTAAAAATACAAATTTAAAATAACAATTTTACAGAATTTCTGACAGTAAAATAAACTTTTTTTTGCGTAGATGCTTGACATTTTGCAAATCTAAACAGAAATGACTAATCTCTTATTTATTCAACCATCAATAGTACACACGTTTCACCATTGTGGCGGAGGGTTAGCCCTTAAAAAATACAATTTCCGATATCCCAAACCCTAAGAATTTGATTTTGGCCTATGAAAAGGGCCCAACTCGTTCACAGGCAGAACAAGTTTCCTGCACCTTCCAGCTCAAGGCAAGATGTTTGCATTTACTTCAAACTACTTATTTGTTCCCAGATAGTTGAGTTGTTACTAGATAATATCGATTCAGTGAAATATCGCGATACTTTACTTGGCGATACCTGTACTGATTTAGAATACTGTCAAGGCAATATTTAATTATTTATTTATAAGCAAACATGTATTTTAATACATGTTTACCTACGTACTTTTGTTTTCTACTTAAATATTTCCTAAACTACCAAAATAAAAGCACCATGAATTTGCTTGTGTATAAGTAAATTGTTTATGAGATCCAGTTGCAGTACGTCATGTTGTGATGACTAAATAACACGTATTTGACAATTGTACTTTTGTGGAAAATGTATTAATACTCAGATAATTCTTAAGTTATGGTTAAACGTAAAATATTGTCTGATACTGGGATAAATCGGGATATGTTTCGTGACACATGTATCGCAATACGTACCGTATTGCTAGAGTCATGCCAATACACACCCCAAGATATTACCAAATAACTCTACTTTTAATACTTTGCCGTTTATTTTCACAAATGTGAACCCATTAACCAGAGCTTTATCTTTAGTGTTGACATTTTTTGGACTACTACTTTCACAACTATGCAATTGCAGTAGATTTGGAGGCAGAAAAAAGCAGTAAAATCTGTTGGCACAGATTTAATCCCATTAATTTTGTGAATGATCGAAGATTTACAATTGTTTGAAGTGTGTTATTTCCCATCACTGGGAACTGATCTGGTGTTAAAGGGTTCTAATTATTGACATATATTATTTTACTGGACAAAACAAGGTGTTAGATAGAAAATTCCTTACCTCTAGCCTTCGGGAAATGACGCTAAAGCCCGTTAACGTGGCTTCCTGTTTGGCTGCCGCCATTTTATATTCGTAAGAGTGATAGATTCGAGTCTCTCTTAGTCTCTCGATTTTGCACTTGCGTTTGACTTCAGGTGGGTGCCATTGGATATGCTGATGGTGGAACGTCTTTGTCTTTTGAACTTAAGGCTTTGGGTGTTCAATGAACGAAGGTGAATATCATTATCTGGACAATGGAGAATGGTTTGAACAATGGTTGACCTTCCTGGGGGTGACCAACTGGCCATAAATAATTCCACGAACACACTGCTGACTTGCCCAGAAAGTCATTAAAGCAGCAGAACTGAATTTACAGGACTGTAGGCATCATATGACAAAGTGAAAATTTATTCTTTTTTTATAGCCAGACTGAACACCTTTTTTTTATTTTGTCCCTTTATATGTAGATCAAAATAACGGATCTTAAGAAAATGTCATAGTGGGAACAGTCAAGCATGGAGGTGACAGTGTGATGGTATGGGGTTACCATGCAGGTTTAAAAACCAATACAGCTTTAACAATTTCAAAAGGTCTGAATTCTAAAAATGTATTCAAATTTTTACCCTAGAAACGATTTATCATCAGTAATTCTTGACATTGTAATATAGTTGCTTTCAAGTGGGAACAACTTATATAGACAATCTTTTTTTTTTTTTTTTTAACTATAGAAGACACTTGAACAGTACAAGTTTTTGATTGGAGGACCAACAGTAACTCCTTTTTGGTCTCCTTTTCAAATACAAAAATCTAAGTAGAAGGAAAATGTTAAAAATGTGAAATAACTCTGGAGCTTTTGGCTCTTTCTGTATGAAGAACCGAAAACTTCTAAACTCATGCTGAAGGGAATAAAAAGCAAGAAAAAAAAAAGATGAAATGAAACTTTTTCAGCTTTGTTGTAAGAAGGTATGCTTATGTTAGAAAGCCCTCTGATGGCAAGAAGGCATAGAACATGTTACTATTTGGAGTATCAGTGGAGTCATGTTGGAAGCTGCATCAGCTGACAGCTAGCCTGAGGTAAAGCATAAATAAGGGATGGCTATGGTGAGAGGTGCAGAACTCTTCATGTGAAAATAACCTAGAGGGGTTGAACAGGGCTTTGGATGCCAGTTTGTGTGGGATTTTGGATATACAAGACATAAACAAATGGAGAGCACAAGAGCTTAGATGTTAAGTCCCTCCTTTCAGGACACAGAAAGTCGACAAACGTAACTTTTTATGCCTCTGAATATCTACAAAAGCACCCCGTGGTGTCGCCGCGTGCATCCCCTGAACCGAGTCGGTCATTATCTTGGCCTGCCCTTGTTCGGCTGCGAGACATTTTCATCTGTGATGACTCGTCGCTTTGAGGCTACACCAGCTGCCCCAATGCCCAAGCGTGTGATCATGGCATGAAGTGTACAGGTGCTTGCCTGGCAAGCCACAGCGACAAACTTAATTAAGCCGCTGAATGCATAAGGCCTGAACTGCGACTGTCACATTGTGGATTTTCAGTAACAGATGCAACCAAAACAAGCCGGCGTTTGCTGATTACGGTGTGATCCCTGAACTGGAAGGGGGCCATAGTGTGAATATGTGAGCGGGGTTGAGGAATGCTGGAGTGTTTGTAGGCAATTAACCCTCATTTGGCCTTAAGCAAGGCCTCCCACAGGTCCGGTACCATTGCTCAGCTGGACAAATGACTTCCTTGGTAACCAAGAGCGTCCTCGACTTGTGAAAGTGAGAATTGCTGTGAATTTGACATTTGACACACATAAGCTAAAGCAATTTACTAAGAAAAAAAAAGATGTTTATGCTCATCTGGAAACCTTTAATACAGAAAACACCAAACAATTGGATCTGTAACTCCTAAAGGGTAACACAACAGGACACTCTCAGCCCAGATCTAAAAATGCCAAAATAAAGGGGAGGACCGATTGGGAGAGGTGTGGTTTGAATCTGTGATTGACAGTCAGAGTGAGATTAGCTTGACGTAGTCACTTTGCCTCTTCAATATGTCGAGTGGTACCAAGCTTTCTGTGGAGGTTGTGGATTTTTCTCATTTTCCTGAGGCAGGAGCTCATGGTCCAGACTGAAGGGTCTCAGTGGTAAAATGATGCTAGCATCATAGGCTCCTTAAAGCTAACGTATTAAACTAACAATCCCAAGTGAAACATTTGTTGCAAATTCCATCACTAGGAAGGAGTTGTGCTCCACCACTGTTGCCTGACTTCCAAAATCCACCGGAAAGTTGTGCCAGCCAGATTTTTGACCACTGAACGCAAAAAACCTACAAGCCAACGCAACAACAACCGACCGCAACAGAATCAAAGATGGGCGGGGCTTTTATACTGGGGCTGTGGAAAATGATGACATGAAACTCCTGAAGTGAAGTGGGACTTGTAACTTCTAAAGTCAACACCAGTTGACTAATAATAAAATTCACTGTACTACCTTGTTTCTACCTGTAGGGGGCAGCACATGGTTTTAGACTATAATTTAAGAAATTAAACTAGTTAATTTAAAATTGTCAAAAATGTGGCGAGGACCACTAGACAGCACTTTTTTAATTTGATTTACTGTTTGGTTACCATGTATATAACCCTAACATGACCGTCAACTTTTAACAGACATTTAAAGCTGACTTAAGTCTTTGAATATGACAAATATAATAGTCCTGTAAATATTTTTTTCCATACATGCCGATTTATTCAAGCTCTCTCTTCCATTCCACATCCATTATAGACGACCATTTTCTCGTCCGAGCTGGCATTTGACTCAAAATTGTGATTTCTGTTGCACTCCCATGTTTGGTTGGGGGTGGGAGAGGTTGTAAGCTGGTGGGAGAGAATGGAAACAGAGAGCTCTCCGTTATGACTGATTTCAGCTAATAGGCAAAATGGGGATCCAAAAATTCCTAAATTAATTTATAGTTGCAAAACTTACTAAATATCTCAGTCTAATGATGAAAAAGTTCATAGTTCAAATGGGATTCTACAGAAGTGTAGAGCGGGCTAAACATGTCAATACAATTGATAGTTTACTGCATGGACATTACAGTAACGGTAGGAATAAAGGAAAAATAATAGTAGTTATACCTTTTTTCTTTATTCAAACCATGTGGTGTGTTGTTTTTTTTACATCTGAACATGGAATATTTTACCTTCTGTCAGTATCTTATTGTGGCTTTATCTGATCGTTTTGGTTTTCACATAGAAAGCTTTAAGATGGTCGTTTATACAACCATTATGGTAAAGATATAATTATCATTATTGCACCTCTTTTCACTCTTAATAGTGTAATAATGTTATGCAAAAAAGAAAAAATTGAAACAACGAAACATAAAAGTGAAAAACTGCTTTATTCTTCCTCAGAGTTTGCACTTTTCTCAATTTAAAGCCTGTTAAATTTCTAATAACTTTTTTTGGGGGGGTCAAATTTATAATGCTCTAAATCTCAAACACGCTGTAGCTTCTTTTATACACTGTTGTAAAACACAAGGCAGATTTGTCAGACTTACTGCTGCGGTTTTTACGGCACAGTCCCTCTGTTAGGAGATTTCTACCTTCTGTCTAAGGACTGAATCTTACAAATTGCCCCAAGCATATGTACGTACAAGATTTGTATTAGATTTCAATAGTTTTGTTCGAATAAAATAATCATACAATAATGAAATTCTAAAACTGTGCCTTTGTTTTAACTTGGGTTATTGGGATGCGATTGTATATATTATACATAGATATATGAGTGTGTGTATAATATATAAGATATATATATATATATATATATATATGAGATATATATAATGTTTATATATATATATCTTATATATAAGATATATATATATATATAATACACACACACACTATATATTTATATATATATATATATATATATATATATATATATATATATATATATATATATCAAGGTCCTAGGCCTCTGGTAGACCAGCAGAGCTAAGAGGAGAAACCACCCGCGGAGGGTGAGAGGAGCGTTCACCTTCAACCACCATTGTAGGAGGCCCAAAGTGCTGTACACAATGTTGCATCAATACATTAGGAGCGGGGCGGCCGTGGTCCAGTGGTAGGGCGGTCGACTCCTGATCAGAAGTGAGCGGGTTCGACTCCGCCTTGCCCACCCATGTGTCAAAGTGTCCTTGGGCAAGACACTGAACCCCGAATTGCCTCTGGTGGGAGGTTGGCGCCAGTGTTCGGCAGCGGAGCCACCACCAGTGTGTGAATGTGTGTGTGAATGGGTGAATGGGTCTGTGACTGTGAAGCGCTTTGGGCCCTCAAAGGAGGGTAGAAAGCGCTATACAAGTATACGCCATTTACCATACCATTTACATTACAGTGCTCAAACATAAAGACTATAAAAGCAATTAAACCAGAATTAAAAACATAAACCTCTACACCACAAATATACACTCTAACAAGCAAACACGCACGCATCACACAAGGAAGGTGGGACCTTCGACCTTCTGTCCCTTACCCCATCCCTGGCGGGGGGGCGGGGAACCTCGGCCTGGTGGTCTAGTCTCTTGGGTGCCGGTCTCCTGGGCCCGGCGGTCTCCTCC
>NC_050513.1:6407463-6409489 GCF_002922805.2 Oryzias melastigma
ATGATGGAGTGTGTGAGCTGCTGTTACAGTTGAATTGAGTACATGTGTAGTATATGTATAGTATATGTGAGTATTTTCAGTTTAAATGCGGAGACTATTTTGGCCAGCATGTGTGTGTGTAACTATAGAGTGTGTGTGTAGACAGGCCCCGCCCATTCTAGTTTATCACTTAGTCCTGGTTGTTTTATGATGTTGCTTCCCTCTGTTGCCATCTTATCTTCCCCCCAACCCCTCCCCCACCCTCTTCCCTTTTTCCGTTCGCTCCAACGACAAAGAAAAAAAAAAAAAACATAATCAATATAAATAAAGTTTAGCATTAAATAAAACAGGGGTTTATACTCAATAAATCCCTGTTGTGACAGTAAAATCTGCCCAACACAAGAAGCTCTCAGCCCACATCTGTTGGCTCAGCTGTTGGACAGGACAAGTAAAAAAGAAAAGAAAAAAAGACTTAAAAACATAATGAAAAGGTCAGCTAGGCAGATACTAAGGCATGGTAGCGGAGGACCCGATTAGCTTTAAAACTCTCCAAGATTGTAGCCTCTCTAATAGCCGGTGGCAGTTTATTCCAGAGTTTAGTTGACAACACAGCACACACACAGTCCCCCCAGAACTTTAATTTTGTCCGTGGAACAGCAGCACCAGCTGCAGACTTTGGTTCAAAGAGCGCAGAGACTTAAGGGGGGAAATATTTTAAAAGTATACTAGAAAACATAAGATGGGGCAGTACCTGCAAGACACTTAGACATAAAAACAATGATTTGATTAAAAATAAAATATTCAACTGGCAGCCAGTTTAAAGAGATCTGGGCAGTGTTGAGTAAGTTACTTTTAAAAGTAATTGATTGCTTTACTTTAGTTACTGGGTACAATTGTAATGAAATTACTTTACTCGTTACTTTTTTGATTAAAAAGTATTTTTTTCCCCATTATTGTAAAAACAGCATCAAACAAGTCTTGTCTTTTGTTTAACTTTATTTTTAAATCAATGGCTTTGTGCAAAGTATGAACATGGTTCAAAACATAACCTGGCTTCATTGGAAATATGTGAAAACATATGTGGTCTGTGCTACTGCTCAAAGAGAGAGCAGTAGGATATTGGTTAAACGTTTACATATGTATTAAATCTGAAACAAAGTTTTTGGAAAACACAAAGAACTATTTAATGCAGCAGCTTCTTTCTCCTCCTCAAATGCAGTGCTGCTCACCTGCGGCTCCGGGAGTCCGACACACCGAGGTGAGAAGTCTCCTCGCAGCATCTCAATCTCTCATTGGATTTTGAATTACAGCGCTGTGATTACAGCATTCAGGGCATGTCTGGACTTTGACCGATCCCCAACTCTGCAGTAGTATTCGCCGCGCATATGTGCCGGTGACTTTTTTTTTCTCTCTCTCTCTCTCTCTCTGTTTCGTTTCATTTACAGAGAGAAAATGTCAAAACCCACAAAACCAAAGTAACAGAGCAACGAGGGTTTCTGTAGTCCAGTAACTTAAATTCATTTGAACTGTAATTCGCTACATTCCTCAGTTTTTGACAAAAGTAATTAAATTACAGTAATTCGTTACTTTGTAATCTGTTAGTCCCAACACACTAAAAAGTGTTATGTTGGGGATTAAATTGAATCAAATGAGTGTTTATGCATAACAATGGGTCTTGGATGTATGCATATATACTTTTATTGATATATGCATAGTTATATGCGTCTATATCTATTTCTGAAACTAATAGTGTACTTATGGAATGTGATTTTAGTGGATAGTGGGTGTACTAGGAGTGGTATTACAACTAGTCTGTTGAAGGCATGGGTCAGCAACCTGATACTCTTGGGCCTTATCTTTCCAATGTAGCTCTTTGGGTTTGAAAAAAAATGCCAAACATTTTAATTGGTTTATTATCTTGAACTTAATACATTTTGTCATTTACGTTTGGATTTTCAACATGTCAGATAACTGATCAAAATTATTGTAAATGGTTTAATCTTTTGTCCATCCTTGTATACATCTCATTTGAAACACGAGTGTAACT
>NC_050513.1:6413725-6418167 GCF_002922805.2 Oryzias melastigma
GTGTAGAGTCTAAAAGCAGTCATGGAAACAACCCAAAATGTGCATATCAGCATATTTACAGACTTTTCATTGGAAGTGGTCGCTTGAGCGTGCGTTCTTTGACAAACTCCTAAATCAATCAACTAATTGGCGAAACAAGTGATAAAGTCCTGAATTAGAATCTGTTTGCCGCTTTAATTTCTCAAGAAAAAAAAAACATTTTTGAGTGATTTTGTTGTTTGTTTGGGCAAATTTTGACCCCAGACAGTCAGTGAGTTTGAACGTCGGTGCAAAGTCAACTTTATCATGATGTAAAGTTTGATCTTTTTGGTCTGAAAAATGTTTTTTTAACACCTAAAGGTGTGGAATTCTAGCTGAATCCAAAACAAAAATGACAAATAAATGCAAATTTATTTTATTGAATTAAACCTTGTTTTGAATTTATTTATAATTCAAAGTGGTTCAAGTAAGGCAAACACTTTAAAACAGCTGTATTACAGTTTCAAATCAATAGCCATTTATTAAGTTTGGTTAAGCTATGGCATCAGGCCAGTCTTGGCTCCCCCAATCAAATTGTCTTTGTTGTGCCTCTGCTGTGTAAAATGAATCCTGAATTAATAGAGAATCTGACAATATGATCATATGATATTGACTGTTGATGTTGATATACCAAATAAGCACACAATTATTTTTTTGTAAGTTAAAACAAAATTTATTGCATTTTTTTTTAAGTCTGAAGTTTTGAAACTGAACAAATTCCTATTAATTTAAACGTATTTATATTTTACTGACAAAAATTGTCAATAAATTACTTTTAAAGTGACATTCAAATATTTTTTTAATCCATTTTCAAAGTGTTCCCAATAGTCTTTCAAATAGGATTGCAGTGTGCAGTTTAAAGCCAGATTCGAATATTCTAATTCTTTACATACATAGTTTCTGGGTAGTGGCATCAGAAATTTACTTCTGAGTTGTGGGCAGGACTAATAGCAGGAAGTAAGCCTGCACTCATTTTCCAATCACCCTTTGTACACATTGGTTGTGTCCAAATTACCACCCCCCCTAATCCCTAACTACTAAAAAACTATATGGTGTGCTGGATTTTAAAGGTAATTAGGACACAATGCTCACTACTTTTCGTTTGTTTTTTCTAAAACCCTGATATGGCATCATCGATTTAACGAAGTAAAAATTGAAAAAAAAAAAACATTTCACAGCGTTTATTTATGACTCCACTGTGTTCTGATGGTGAAAATGTGGATGATATATTCAAATATTGCATTTAAACGTGTTTTTTTTTGTTCAAAATCGTTCGACTGCAATGCATTGTGGTCTATATACACTAATCTAGTGAGCATCGATGTGTGCTAGTTTATTTGCAAAGACTTCTGGGAGATTTCGAGTACACTCGATTTGGAATTAGTACATTCGGACAGCACTAGAAAATGGCAAACGCACTATATCGTGATGGGGGGGGATTCAGTCACAACCGTTATCTCCCCCTAGCTTATAGCCTCTCACAATCTTAAGCTAACATTAGCGGTGCAACAAAAATTGCTAGCAATATTGTTGCTATCTGGCCGAACAGTTCAAAAAGTCAGACACTGTCTTGGATGAGGAAAATGATCTAGTCCTTTAACAAGTGGATGTATCAGAATGGAGCGGAGCAGGGAACTTCCTGATTGTAGTTTGTATGTAACAACTACAAGCATTTTCAAACAACATTGAACAAAAAAATAATCAAAATTTAATTTTAACCTTATTTTTCTTTTTACATGTCCTCCATCATCAGAAAAATATATCAAAAAAATGTTTAAATCACCAAAAACACTATTTTAATTGAAGTGGATCTTTAAAGAACTTTTTGGGGAAACAACAGGAGGCAGTTGAGGTTTTTGTTTGTTTACTTATCTGTAAAATTCAAGACTCAAGTCCTTGAAGTTGAGTCTTAAATCCATGTACACATGTCTGATGAATACACTTATATATCTATCTATTGGTGTATCTATCAATGTATTTGTCTATGTATATACCTATCTATTTATCTATGTGCCTGTGTATGTTTGTATCTTTATATCCATCTATCTATGTATCTATCTAATAGAAAAGGTCATACAGACTTTTTATTTCCACATTTAGCGTATCTGCTTGTATCTACTTTTTGTCTCCAGTATTTAGCTAACTAATACAAAGCCCAACACAGTCAGACACAGTACTTTTCCTTTTTTTATTATTTTAAATTAAAATTCAAATCTGATTGGAAAGGCTCATAAATACATCCTTTTGATGACCAAAAAGAATAAAGAGTAGATCAGCGATTGGTGGTGTTACGCTATAAATCAGCTATTGGACCACAGAAATGCATAAGAAAAAAACATCATTTTCCATGTTTGCAGCCATTTATATTTGAACAAAGCGACATGCTGTGTTGGGAGGGGGGCCTTTGTCATGTAAGCCTCAAAGTGCCCTTACATACTGCACGCTCTGAGAAAACAAACAACTGTCTGAACATCTACAGTGTGTGCTAACTCAGATCTTAAGCTTATTTAAACATAAATTGGGACTTTGAGGTTCTCACTGGGTTATTAAGAAAGTAGCCCAAAATTCTCTTATAGTGTTGTCGATTGCAGATCCCTAACTTCTTCTCACTCCCTTTTCAATAATTGTTGTTTTTTTTTTCTTTTAATTTCATCTTCTGTTTTCCTCTTATAGTTGCAGATGCGTTCCATCAATAAGTGTGTTTGAAAAAATAGCAGTGCAGTTGTCCTCAAAGACTGGAAAAGAGCACATCCCAAGGGCCTATCAGGGTCAAACCTTGATAAGTCAAGGTGACTCTTATGATTCCACCTTTAGCAGAGGCTTTTATCCTCACAATTGGGGACTAATGGTTCAGGTGTTCTGCCTAATCTGGTAGGACTTAAAGTCTCATGAATTGGCAAACAATACCCCCCACAGCTAAAGTCACCCGCTTTATAGAAGACGATAAGCAAGATGCAAGAAACCTCTTACATACCAACCAAGAACGCATCCCTGAACTACCTCTCTGCTGATTTTACCCTTGAAGCCTTGTATTATTTTTGCTCTAAAGGAGTGAAGGCTGCTGGTATTTGAGCTGTAATGCCAGGCATCCAGAATTTGACACTGAAATAAACATTATTTGTGGGCAGTTTTTTTTAAAAATTGCCACTTAAATTGGTCATAAAAATGCATCAGGTACCAAAAGCCAAGGCAGAAATGGAATCAAACGGTCCTCCACTCACACACCGTCTACCTGAGAAAACGAGGCGTTTAAGATAATGTATATAATTTCATATACAGCAAGTTTGTAACTTTGAAATATGTGTTTCAAGCCTATATGCATGTAACTGTTTTAACGCAGGGTCTGAATCAACAACCATTGGACCATTTTGGTGAGACCTGTGATTTGCTCTGACAATTTTATTCTTTTACGGCTCTCACCGCAGTGTTGAATCATCATTTAGTGCCCCGACTTTTATGGAAAAAAAAGAAACTCCCAAAAAAAAAATGTAAAGAAAGTGAGGCAGAAGAGTGTCATTTATACCCATTAAACCTGAAAATTGGACATGCAATTTTGTATTACTCATCTCATTACGCCAAGATGAGGACGGGATCTCAGTGGTACTTACTGTCATGTTCAACAGCAAGTGTATTGTCATTTGTGGCACCGTAGATCTGTGCATCTGCAGCACAGTCGCATTGGGAGCTGCACATTAAATGATACAGTAATCATCCAAAGAAGAATACTGCGGGAAAAACCCTTGAAAAGTGTACAATAGAAGGAAAAATTAAGGTGGGTGATGACTCATCTACTCAGTTGAAGCCTTGTTAGCCGTAATGATTTATGGGCGACGCAACCAGTTCCAACTGTCTTATCCAACAACTTTACTAACAATGTACCTCTGCGGTACATGGATGTGGTCTCTTTGTATCATTTCCTTGGACATTTTAAAACAACCACAAGATAAACAAACAACTTGCTTTGACATTAGATTCGAGAGGAGCTGTCATGAGCGTTCGCACGAGTATATCTCGGAAGTGCTGTTGCCAGGAAACAGAAAACTGTCCTTCCCCCTTCCTCTCTATCCGCTCTGCCTTTCTGTCAAGTGTGTTTATCCACTTTAAAACTGTTTTACAAAGGCAAAATGAGGCAAAAGATTAAATGCAAACAACTTATTGTCGTTCTGATGTGTTGTTATAAGATCCCCCACTGTAATTGTTTTTTCCGTTGTGGCTTTTATGTTGTTTGTATTACCATGGCAGTCATGCTTTAAATGTTTCTCATAAAACTACATTTGTCCGTGGTACCAGCAGCAGATGATAACAGTACTCTTGAAACGACTTGTACAGCCTTTGAGTAGGAGGTACAATTGAGCAAAGCTGCTTCTCAGCTGTTTGAGGGTCATCCACTGTAGAAAGCCACCAGATTCCCTCCTCAACCAGAA
>NC_050513.1:6418237-6437741 GCF_002922805.2 Oryzias melastigma
GTGGATGTCATTCTCTCAAACTCACCAGTACTGATCTACACTGCAAAAAGTCTGCTTTAAAAAACAAGAAAAAATTTAGAAAAATAAGGTAAAATTGCTTAAAATAAGAAAAATTATCTGACAATAGAACAGGAAAATTTGCTTTGTCAAAACTTTTTAAAACAAGTGAAAATATCCAACCTCCTAGGTACTACAAATATCTTTAAATTAATATATTTTTACTATATATACATATATATATATATATATATATCAAGCTCATTTTGACTAATATAAGTATATTTTTGATTAATTTTTCTGATGTTCAAAATGATTTGTCCTCATTTCTTTTACTTTGGAATGAGCGGTAGCTTAATTTTGAAGGTTTTTGGACGCAAGTGGGAGTCTGAGGTCAATGGTTGTTTGCATTTACTACCAGTTCGCCACTCAGAGAGCCACAATAGAGCTTCCCACCCAACATTTAGCTGTCAGTGACACGCAAACACCTTCGTACACAGTCAATCAAAACTACAAAAGGATGTCTAAACTCACATAGAGTACTACATTCTAACTCTAGAAGACGAACAAAAGAGGTATTCAGTGTTAACCGTTATTTTTTTTTTCAATATCGCATCACAATATTGTGTCATAACTCTTGTTATGGTGGCATTAAAATAAAAATTTTAAGCTAATTACACTTTGAAACCTTCACGTAAAATTTTGATTAGTTTCGTCAACTAATTATTAATTTCTCTTTCATGATCAATTGGCGCAGTGGTTAGCGCTCTTGCCTCACAGCGAGAAGGCCCCGGTTCGAATCCCGGCTGGGACCTTTCTGTGTGGAGTTTGCATGTTCTCCCCGTGCATGCGTGGGTTTTCACCGGGGACTCCGGCTTCCTCCCACCGTCCAAAAACATGCTTCATAGGTTAATTGGTGACTCTAAGTTGTCCCTAGGTGTGAATGTGAGAGTGTATGGGTGTGTGATTGAGGCCCTGAGACAGACTGGTGACCTGTCCAGGGTGAACCCCGCCTTCGCCCATCCATACATTGCCGCCAAGTCCCTGATTGGTTAAAGTTTGACCTGGTTTAACTTTCAACATGGTTTTTGTTTCGTAGAACCCAAAAAACTGAAATGAGAGAGTTTTGAGCGTAGAGGCCTGAAATGCGTATTTACGATTGTTCACATGGACTCAAGCGACGTTCATGCAATCACTTTTCAGGTGGTCACTTGAACGTACGTTGCAGATGGCGGTTTGAGTTAAGGTTTGTGTTCAAACAAGTAGTGATTCTTCAAACCTTTTGGTTTGCCTGACCTCCTGGAACCTGCAAAATCGGGAATTTCAATTGATTTGATTCATACATTCTAGCTGAAATAAGATGGTGCATTAAAAAAAGGAAAATATGCCACTGCTTCAGGGTTTAGGCCCTTTCCTCCTGAGAATATGAAGACAATTCCAATTGGGGGGGATGCAGGTGATGATGGTCCATGTCAGACAAATCAAACCTAGGTATTTGAAGAAGGCCTTTTAATTAAAGCGAGAATGGCTTTCCCCTCCCAGTCCTCATCCAGCTCCATTTCTTACCCCACACAGATGCGGCGTTTATCCCCCCCGGCAACCAGATCTCTCACCCCCTGCTGGTGCGATGACTCATCTTTTTGAGATATCAGGCCCACACTGCTCTCTCGTCTGCACACATCAGAGTGTAAGTATTCAGGTACTCAGCTCGAGAAAATGAGGATGAAGACGTCTCTGAACGCAGACAGTTTTTAAGGCAAAAATAGCAAAGAATGGAAAAAATGTTTTTCAGAACACAGAAAAAAGAAACTTTTTCATTTACAAAAAAAAAAACGGTTGATAAATTAGACTAAAATTACCCTCTTGTTGCGACCATATTTTGCGGCCACAAAAAATAGTGGAAATTTGTGAGGTTATCAGAATGTCTTTGATGTGTTTTCAAGAGAGAGAACAAATATTTGAGTTTTTACACCTAACAAAGAAAGGAGATAAACCAAAAAAACAAGTAGTGAGGTTACTTTAAGGACCCACTCTGATGAAAATTGTGTTTTTGGTCTTCTTAACATGTTTTTGTGGCATTTTTCCGATGATACAGGACATGTATAAAGGAAAATGATTGGGTTTCTGTTTCTTTGTTCCTTTGATGGAATTATATTACATACTCAACATGAGACGACACATCTTCATGACTGGAATGGGATGGAATCCTTATTGTACTTCTATCCCTATATCAAATCCTAAAGAAAAAGAAGAGACAATCCTTGGTGCCCTTTATGCGTGCCACCATACACAACACTAACCACACACAAAAATTTCCTCTTTACAAATATTTTCTTAAATAGAAGTTTTTTTGAACAATTTTTAGAACTTTCTGATGGGAATTCCAAACTTTTACCCTGACAAAAGGAAAACGTCTAGTTTAAAGCAGTGCGAGCAACTTTAAAACTTAAAAATCTCCTACTGTAAATTAGGAAACCCATTAATATTTATTTTGGGATTGGGACAAATAGGAATATTCTAGAACAAAGAGTGGAAGAGGTGGTAGACGAGCACGCCTTTACCTGTGAGCATATTTAAGCCAAACCTCTCCAAAAAAACAATTTTTTTTATATTTCCCATGAACGCAATAAGGAAAATGTATGAGAAACAAAGAAACAAACAAAAAAGTTGCACAAAACAGAATTCCAGGAAAAATGTCAAATAGAGAGCAGTGCTGTTGGGAGAGAAATTATTATTTATTTATTTGTTTTGGGGTGCCTGGTAGCCAAAGCCACACAGGCAGACTAAAGTACAGCCACTGTCTCTATGACAGCACAAGAAAAGTCTCATGGCCCAAAGAATTCTGTGAATTTTGTCTGGAATTTTTATTTTTTTGTATTTTCATTTAAAAACATGTTGATTACTTTGTTTACAACATTTCTTCTTTTCTTTTTTTATGACAGTACACCTTAAAACGTTCATTCTATGTTATAAAACAAATTTTTAAAACATGTTTGGGGGTTTCCACAGCAAAATTAAATGGAATTTTCTGTTTTTGCATGATTTAATGTCTAGTTTGTGATTACAGCATTGAAATGTGACATAATAAAGCGAAACATTAATTCAATTACCAAAAATTCTGTAATTTGTTACATTCAAAATTAGTAGTTTTTATCAAAATAAAAATTTGAGTTGATGGTTTAGTTTACCTAAACATGTACATTTAGAAGTACCAAATTACAGAGCTTTAGTTAATTGATCCAACATTTCACTTTTTACAGTGAAGATGAAGTTGCGCTGATTAAAATAATACCAAACAAGCAAGTAAGTATGTCTTTTCAATTGAAAATACAGAGGTAAATTGAAAAGTAAAGAAAAACTGAGTTTTAGACCCTGTAGGTCTCAAAGGGTTAAACACAGAGCTCTCAGCAACTGGAAGGGGAAGTGGGGGCGGGCTTGCTCCGCCCCAATAGTCCCGCCCACACTTCAGGGTTAGGGTTTCTTTTATATTTTGGATAAAAACACTAGAAATGGTATTTATTGGAGTGAAACTTTGATTTTATTCAAAAACTCCTTTCTAAGATAAACATTAGATAGTCAAGACTCTGTCTTATTGCTATTACTTTGGATTAATATACAGTGGCACTCTTTTTTTTTTTTTTTTTTTGGGCCAAAATTCAAATGTATTATCTTGACTCAAAATAAGCATTTTCTTCTAAGTCTGTTTCTTGAAAAATCTGTCAGTTGTGTTTTTGGTCTTCGTTAAGTCCTTTATTTTGTATTTTAGAAGTCTCATCTTGTATTTGTCTTGACAGGCCTTAGCTGGCCCATGTTTGCGTTTCTGCTGAACAGATCTTTTGATGGCTGACATCAATAAGCTCGATACATAATGAAGTGATCCATTTGCGTGCAGCATGTTTCCAGCATGTTCCATTGACTTTATGAAGCTTGAGCGTGCAGGAAAATCCATTGATAGCTGTCATTTAGGAATAGTGCCAAAATGAAAAACAAAAAGGATTGATTTGAAAAGTGAAACGTTTTTTTTTCTTGTTTGGACTCTGCCAACTATCTGCCTGCGTCCTCCAGTCCTTCCTGCGTCTAATGACAAGCCTTTTTGTCCCTCCATTTGTTTCCTCTGTGTCGACCGCCTCGTCGCAACACACTTGGACTGAGATTACATTTGTACTGGCTGTCGCCTGTCACTTTACAAATGCCCGTCATTAATTTTACAGACTGTAGGCTGTTTTCGGGTACGTTTTATGAGATAATAGCGGAGACTCCAATGTTCTGGTAAGAGGGGGAACCAAAAAGTAGATTTTGTTGTGACCTTATGCTTCTATTTAAACGTTCGGATGAAAGCTTAGAAAGACAGATGATAATTACATGAATTGGCAAAATATTGTTAAAGGATTGACCTCTTGAAAGCTTGATGATCATAAAAAGATTTCTTGGGGTGGGATGGGCGGAGTCTACTCCCATCCCACCATCCCCCATCATCTGGCTTTTTTTTTTTTTTTTTTTTTTTTAACCATGCAGAATCAAAAAATAAGTTATTCGTACAATAGTAACTAACAGAACATACACAAGTTTGGTTATGACTAATCTTGGCCTCTAGATATCACTGTTCCTGTACCGTGAAGCCACATAGATATAAATCCTTTTCAGGGGCGTCAAAATCTTCAAATTGCAACAAAATTAGAGCAGCTGAAGACTGGGAGGTATAAAGATACACAAGACATCAATGTTTGGAATAAAGGTAAATTAACACTTTAATCATGATTAATTCATTACAGACATTTTAGTATTTTTTTCGTAAATCTCTTGCTTTGTGAAGTCTGACATCGAGATGTGCATTATCTGTCTGATAATTCACATCTGGATGGGCATTATCTGTCCGATAATGCACATCTGGATGAGCTTTATCTCACTCATACCAGTTATTTACAAACAAAAAAAAAAATTAAATTAATTATTAAAACTTCAGTCCAGTTATATATTTAAGTTTAAATCGTTTAAGTGTAAATCATTTAGACTATTTCAACGTTGTCATGGTAACAGCTCCAGTGCACGCACCTTCCGTGCTTTGATCTCGTACTTTACTCTGTGGGAAGGTGGTCGTCACGAGAAAATAAACAACGCATCATTTCAGGAGAAAAGTTGGCCTTCTTCCATGTTTGTGTCCAGGTGATGAAACAAACATTTGTTTCAAAGAAACAAAATCAAATTAGTTCAATTCCTTCGTCCTCGAGTTTAATTTCTTTCTTCTTAAATTATATTCTTTTTGTCTCTTCTTCTTCATTTCAGTAATCAAAATGAGCAAATAAACCAAACAGGTAAAAGGAAACTAAAAATATAATTTGTGTATTTTCCACTCTATTGCTGTTGTGGTAAACTGAATAAAGTTTGTCAATATACGTATTATGACTTTAATAAGAAGTTTGTGGTCAGTATTTTTTGGATCGTTCAGAAAAGGATTCCTATTGTTAATTAAAGCACTCAGCATCTGATGTTTTTTTTCTGTTTATTTTAGTTTTTATATTTGTTTTAACATAGAAAAAAAAGTGAAAGTATAAACCGAAAGGCTAAAGTTAAGTTGGAAGTCTATTATAAAAAAAAAAAAAAAAAATTTCAGAAAGCAACTTTTTTAGTATATTGATCTTAACTGCACCACAATATCACAAATGAGGATTTTCACAATCATTGTTAATGTCGATTAATTTAATTAATTCATAATTATTTATCAATTATTGATATTATTCATTATTGCGTTCATCTAATTTTTTCATCAGAAAAGTTTTCCATTTTTTTTTTTTTTTTTGGTAAATTAGAGTACTCTGGATGTCTTGGAGTTGTCAAAGTAAATGTTGGAAGTCTTTAAAAAAAAAATAATATTAATGATAATAATAATAAAGCCACCATTTAAGTTTTATTTTAATCGGTTACTGCGCCACAATGTCAGAAACTTCAATAAAATAACTCAAAATGTGGCTTTTAACATTAATTCATAGATTAAAAAAATGCGATTAAAACTGATTAATTAGATTAATTAATCACACAATAAATTAATCGCATGACGGCACTAATAAAATTGTTGTGAAACAGGAGCAGACAAGAAAATTGGCATTTGAAAAATAAAAAAATAAAAAATGTATTTGTGATTCAGACACTGTTGAGCGGGCCACGAGTTCCCTGCTAGGCTCCGCAACAGGAAAGGGAAAAGGGGCGGCGTTGCTCTGCACTAATAGTCCCAAAAACAATTTAAAGGCAGATTTCTTCTCAACTTTGGTTGCTCTTCAGAAACTACAGTATGTCTTAGAATTTTTTGGGGGCTAAATACAGCATAATCACTGGGAATGATTTTACAGCCAATCAAATGATGATCAGAGTCGGACATTGAACTCTACCGTGAAAGTCATGGGGTTGGCCTTTAATAATCGCCAGTACAATTTAAAGTATTCATGGAGATGTTTGTCTGAACGAATGTAATTGTAGGTTGTTTTTACCTGGATGTTGACTCACCTCTTAATGCCCAAATCCCGTAGAGGCATAACTGGATGCTAAGTAATCCATTACACCTCTGCAGCTGTGACGCTTGTCTCGCAATTTCGGCAAGACCCCGAAGACATCCGGCCCACTTCGCTTTGCATTTTAATTAGCTTTAAGAGAAAACAACAACAGCAACAGGCATAGCTTTTTCAGCGCTCTGTCTCTGGAGCGTCTTCTTTCCTCCAGTGCTCTGCAGATCCACAGGCCTGACAAATCCTTATTAGGAACATGCACCATACATCACTATGATATGTGTGTGTGCTCATGCGTGGAGGGGGGAAAGGCTTTCTGATTTTGCACTGCTGCCTAAGAAAGCCTGTTTGACCAATTAAACCAGGATGCATTTGCTGTGTGTGTGTGCATGAGTCTGCTGTGTGGGCGTGAAAATATTTAGAATCCTCTTGACACCCAATTAGAGAGCAACCCGACATGACCTCCAACTTCAAGAGACACCAAAAGCTCACTTTAAACAACAACTTGGAACTGCTTGACAAAATGGCCTCGCTAATGAGCGCCAGTGAATACAACTTCATCCTTGCTGATTGCTGTTAAAAAGAAGGGAAACAACAGTGTATGCGGGATCCGTGGCTTTAATTAACGGGCATAATGAATTCAGAGACACTGGTCATCCTGCTACTGGTAACTTGGTCATTGGCTACTCTCTGCCTACAAAGTTGCTATAGTTTTTGTAATTCAGGAAAACATTGGAACCAGCAACCCAAGTTGGTGATCAGATTTCGGTTTCATGCTTGCAGCAGCAAAACTCTGGGTCTTGGATAGTTTGCATAAGACCATGACTCCAAGAGGAAATCAGTTGGTTCCGATGATGCATAGATGCTTGTAATAGAATTGGGAGCATTAACTTCAATTAAGTATTTGCAACATCTGACTCTCCTTAAAGTCTCTAAAGGGACTTTTTGCTCCACTTTTTACCAGAAATTTTTAAATTTAGCTTTAAATTTTGTTTGTGTAAAAACCCACTCTGATCATACAGTATATCGAGCTATTTAAAAGGGTCCTCAGTAGTCTTATAGGGTGAATTCAGACTGGATACATTTGGTCCACTTAAAGTAAACCAGTTTGAATATTTTCAGTCACCCAAACGAGTCCTAGACCAGGACTAGGAACCATTTTCTGACCCGTTTTTCGGATGGTCTTGGTTTGTTTCCTATCAGACTGAACTCTGATTCGCTCTGAGATTCCTCAGTCTGAATACGATTCGCTCAGAGACCGAAATAAGTGAACTAAAACGGCCAGTGTAGCCGGTGGTAAACGCGTTAGGAATGAGGCGATTGGTGAGCCGTGAATAAACGTAAAGCATTGATTGTCGTGTTATCCGAAAGGAAATAATTGGTCCAATTGATTACTTGTGAGAGTATTAATTTTAACACCACTAAAAAGACATATTACTCACTTTTCTATGTTTCGTAACGCGACACCCACATGGGAGACCTGCCATGACGTCATCATAAAAGCTACCTGGAAGTTCCTTAACAGAATTCTCCTAAAAACGATGCCATACACCAGAACAATGAGACACAACTCAATAAAATGTGGTCGGATGAATTTGGGCTCATTAAAAACAACTTTTAACAGGATCCACATTGCTTCTCACAGTTTTCCTGACAATCTATATGTCACAAACACTTGTTGTAGGGTTAAGATTGCCTTAGCGTCCCCAGTAAAGCCATCTTGCAGCATTCCTCCAGTGAACCAAAGAAGCAATAAAACGTGTTAAACCTGGCCTTTATATAGACAGTCAGCATCCATCAGCGAAATACAAAGTTTGAATGAGTGAAAAATTCGAGGGGCCGCTGGTCACACGCAGGATGGCGCCAGAATCATTATCTAGGCGGAAGCGGAAATTTCGCAACTTTAGCCAGTTGTGTAAGCGGAAATTTCCAACATTTTAGGAAACTCTTTCAAAAAGGATATTTTAAAAACTTGTTAGAACCATCAGCTTTTAAGCTTTCAAATGCCAATAACAGACATGTCTAGCAGTTTAGTATGCAAGATGAGCTTTAAATAGGACAGTGAACCCTAATCATCTTATTTCTTTTAAGTCAATATTAACAAGTGTTCAAATTTCCAGGTGTAACTACACTCGTTTGCCTCTGGAGAAAAGCTGTCAAAATGCAGTTTTGCTCTCCGTGAATCAGCTGATCACTGATCAGAGCTGCAAAAATTCTGTTTTTCTCTGCAAATCAGATAATCGCTGATCCGAGTTGGCAGAATTCTGTTTTTTATCTGACAAAAAAACGGCCAAACAAATTGAAAAAAGAGAGAAGAAATGGGAGAAAAAGGTCAAAAGCGGGGAGTTTGTGGCGAGGACTTCCAGCCAATGATTTTTTTTTTTTGGTTGCTGGCTCTGGTAGAGGGAGGGACTTCCAGCTATTAATTTTTTTTCTCTGTTACCAGATTACCTTGAAAAATCCTTTCTTTTTGATTTGTTCTGTCCCCGTAACTACCGGCCAATGACTGAAGAGATCTTTAGTCACGTGGTTTTGTTTACATGGATTGGTTCAAAAAAGAAATCTGCGGTATAGACGCCAGTCTGAATACAGACCAAATACAATCTTCAGGACTCGATCTGGAACAAATAAGTGGACTCAATCCACAACAACAGACTTACCCAGTCTGAACACACCCTTAATTATGATTATACCATTTTTAGGCAAAAACAAGAGTCCGGTTTTGTTTCCTTGAACATAGTTTCTGCAGAGTGGCAGAAGTTTACGAGGAAAATGCCTCAAGAACATTGTTAAAAACCATAATTTAATCAGAGTAGGTCTTTACAGTCATAATGCAACACCTCTAATACATTTTGGTTCATGCTAAGACAAAGGGTATTTTAGCATTTATTTTTCTATGACTTATATGGCAGTTAGACTTTATGTCAAATGTCCTGTAGCAGAATCAACTTTTCTTGTTGTGAAGTACATATCATGTCCTCCTGACAACTGGCAATGTAAATTTAGCCTGTGTAGAGGACATGAATTTCTCACCCACACTGCATACAAGTGAATTAAGTCCTTTGGTATCTACAGAGGAGATATTTGGGGCTTTTCAATTCAACCAATTGTGGTTTTGAGAATTGTAGTTTTTGGCAGATTAAAAAAAAAAAAAAGAATGTTTCCTGGTACTCAATATAATAGATTTTTTCTAAGTATTGCATACTTTTTGAGGATAATTTCCATCTGCAAAATGCTGTTCGGGCAGCTCTGATGTTGCATTAAAGTCTGAATCTTTACACAATGACTCCAGCCGAGCCTGGCAGCTCATAACTCCATAGATGACACTTGTGAACTGGAACAAAACTCGTGATCAAAGCCAGGCACAAGGCTATGGTCTTATAGAAAGAGGAGCAGGACTGTGGGAATTGGAGACGAATGTGGTCGGGGGTGGAGGATGAAACGGCATGAGCAACATTCAAATGGAGATCAACTCAGTGGATCCTGCTGTTTGATCTCAGGCTGTTCCCCCTTTTGAAAAATGGTCGACTCCACACAGTCAGGCACCGCTCATGTCTAAATACATCTCCCGTCTTCCAAATCACTGGCCATGCTTCCAGGGGAAAGCATAGTCATGTGGACAGTGTTTACAACCAGATAACATCAAAGTTCAGTCAGTTTCCTTTTTTCGTCTGGTATAAATGAGAAACTCAAAACCTACGAAGATACTCTAATAATATTTAGAAAGACAGCCCTAATCGTCCACACAGACCCTAGCAGGATGATGCATCAAGAAGTCGACAATACAAGTTGATGGGATCGTAGGGCTAGTTTATTCCAAATCAGGGATATTTTAAACATACTTGTGCATTACAGGTAAAAATCTATGGGAAAATGAAGTGGAAGGCTGAGCAAACCGTGCCCTGGACCAAATGGGGTCAGGCATGTTTAACAGGTATGGCCACACGGGTAATTTCGACAAGCCTCATTAACCGGCAGGTTATCCTGCAGCCTCAGGTTTCAGGAGCCAGACATTTTTTAGCAAAGCATAAGGAGACGGCGCTCACCCTGTTGCTCTGCAATCCTCTACAAATGTGGAAGATATAAGCTGCGCATTGCTTAGTTTTTGAGTAATCACATTGTCAAAAACATACGTACCATCGCTTATCTGTGATCATGAGTGAATCTACCAACAGAGAAGGTATTTACAAGCTTTACAAGATGTTTTAGATTGATTATTAGAAGAAAATGAGATAAAGACTTTGGAAAGATGATAAGAAGTGTTAGACAAACACTTATGCATATTGTGTACAAACAGGAATTTAATCTATTTCATCTTAATGAAATGTGTACTTACTGCTAAAAAGTAGATATTAGGGCTTGGAATTACTGGGTACCTCAGGATATGGTGATACATGGCTCACAATATCGATGATATCGCAATACTGCGATAACTGGTAAAACAAAATTAGCTCTAATAACTTACAATATACAGATGAACACATTTTTTTTATTTTTTTGGAAAGTATATCCCATTTTATTTTTTAGCTTGAACAACATCAAAATAAACAACTTGTGTCTTATTTTGTGCAACTTGCTAAAATCATTAATATTATGTCTTTGAGAATCATTGACAATAAATGAATTTGAATTATCTGTAAAATTCAGTGCTAACAGTAGTAAACATGAACTGCAGTGCCAATACTAATAACGAAAAATTGTTGTAAAAAGTAGAACAAAATTTAACTAGCTGCCAGGCACATTGATGCAATGAGCGGCCCCTGTCTACCACCGAAGGAACGTCTCACCAAAGGATGACGAATATAACGTTTTACAGCCTCTTCAATCGAGAATGAAAGATTGAGAACCCATCAAGAATCAATCACAGGACTAAACATCGTGATATATCGCAATATTGATATTTTGCCACACCCCTAGTAGAAATATGACATAAAAAATGTATTTTAATGACTTGCTGATAGAAGTTTTTCACATTAAATCATGGGTCCCCAACCTTTAGGACCATGTACTGGGCATGAAACTGGTATTAGCGTCTGTGGCCTGGTACCAGAGGGACCGTCCCAAGGGTTTGGTGAGTTAAGATTTAACAGGAACAGACAGCACATCAAAAACGATGAGTTGGGGACACCCAAAATGTCAAAAAGTGAGACGGAGAACCAAAAAAGTCCATTATATGAAGAGTTGGGAGTGAGAATGCTTCGGAATATCTAAGATTTTAGTGTTTGTACACTAAGGTTTATAAACAAAAATATGAATATTTAAAAAACTTTCTCTTTGAATATTTTGCTTTTCCTCAAACAGTTCACAAAAGCTGCTCACAAACCTTCATTTACTTTCCATCGCTCCTCCTGTTCAACGATAATGCTTTGTCATTACTCAAGCAGATAACGAGCCAAGAAAGACTCTCAACAAGGAAAAAGTTGTCAAAAGGAGGAATAAATATTTTAGTGTTAGTTGAAATCAGTGTGCGATGCATCAGTTTGAAAGTTCTGAAGTGCTTTTTACCCAAGGTCCCATGGGACTGTTGTGGGTTTGTTTGTACTTGAACGGCACTTCATGTATAAAACTTAGAAAGTGCGCATTAGTTTTAGAGGTCTTCTTAGAAAATGTAGAGAGTAAGTTGTTTTTCCAAATGCTGCAACAAAGACCTTGTGTGACAAACAGAGAAAAGCATCAATTTTTGAAAAGATTGCAACATATAGATCTGTTATAAGCTTTAGTTGATTGGGAAATGTTCTTCTGTTGCTAGAAATGTGTGAAAACTGCGTATTTAAGCTTAAGTCTTATTCCTGGAATCTGTTCTATAGGGTTTAACTAACATTCTACAAGTTGTAGACTTATTCGGACGGTCTTTTATAAAAGAAATTGCACACTTACCAATTTTAAGCTTCGGCTTCCCTCAGGATTCTCTGTCAGCGGGCGGAATATATAGTTTCATTAATTGTGGCAAGTCCCTTAGGGTCTGTAGCTGCACTACAGATTCCTATTTTTATACTATGACCACCAACTTGTCTATAAGCATCTCCGTTTGTGTGTGTTATTAGCCCTTCCGCTCTCCTAGGCTTGTTTGCCTTATAAGTGGGGTCATCTGGACCCCACAAGACAGTGCGCTGAACTTTTTTTTTCAATGATTGTCGATCTTGACTGGTGTCCAATGACAGACATGAAGTCTTGTCCACCTTTGTCATGGAACACCTCAATGAAACTTGGACACTATAAGAGAGCACAAGGGTTAGGATGTAACTGTCTTTGTTTCTTGGTGTTTCTCCATCAGTGTACAGATAGTTTCTAGTTTTTGTATTCATTGTCGTTTCGTAACGTCTTACCATCACTTCTATTTCAGTTACTTGATCTACATGATGTTCTGGTTCTTTATTAGGTGACTCACCGTGGTGTTCTTATAGTCATTAACTCCTAGGTCGGTTTATTCCTTGTGTTTTAGGTAAGGCACACTTATTAGCATGAACTCACATCTGAGGTTTATTTAACAATTGGACATAAATTAGCATAAATCAAATCATTTCGTCAATTAGCTTAGTGATCAGAAAAAAAAATGTATGTATTTTAGAACTGCTTTGACACAGCCTTTCATTTATTCAACTTTTTTTTTTCTAAAGTTAACCTTTTAGTCCTCTTAAATTGGTGCTTTATTTGTAAAATTGCTTCTTTTCGGAAGAGCCACCTGTCCTGGATGTTCCCTGCTTTCGTCCAGTGACAGCTGGGATGTGCTCCAGCAGAACGCCGTGACCCTGAACAGGAAGAAGCAGGTATAGAAAATGGATGGATGATTTTCCATTAGGGCATTAGTTCTGTTTTTCTGTTCCTGTCTCGCATCACTCTCCGCGCCAGGTATGTCTTCCGTATGGATCCGCTTTGATTTCCTTTCTTTGAATTCTTGTGTGGTGCGATTATAGTTTGATTAATGTGGAATATACTCTGAATTTGGAGCCTCCTTTACAGGAAGTGTCAGATTTCCTTCTGAGGTCAACGTTGCAAAGTATACCCAACTTATTAGACAATGACTTGATAAAAAAGGGTCATTGATCTGAGACTGACATCAGTTAATAGTTATAGTGCCACTTTTGAATTTATGTGCAGGAAACCAAAAATTGCATCTTTAATTGCAACATTTTTTTTAGGGACTTGACAAGCTAAAGCTAGCATGGTTTAGCTAAGCAACTACGTCGCTAGCTTTGAGTAGCTTGGACAGTGAACTGTTAACACAGCAGTTTACTCAATAGAATACTAGAGATGCTACTTTTTTTATACTAAACCAGATAACACTAAGTTGGATATTAGCAAATCAGGCGATCAAAAAGAAGCTACGATCAATGGTTTACGCTCACTCAGAAGTGACGTTCAACGTCCATATAGCTCACTTTTTGGTCACTAATTAGCTTCTGATGCTTAACCAACATTGATTTTCTGTCAAATTTGCCATTGAAATATATATTTAAAATGTAAAATTTAGATTATTTCCATATATATATATATTTATACTGTGACAGCAATTTTTGAACAGAGACACTTGTAAACCTGGCTGTCATTCTGGTTTGGCAACAATTGACAATAACGCCTTAAAAAGAACAACAATGGACAACAGCTTGTTTTTTTTCTTGCTTTACTTCTGGTACATGGTGTATAACAGGAATTTCATGTTGTTTGAAACGCTGGAAACTTTAGCTTAAATTGACGCCTCCTAATCCCATCTTCGCCTACTGCCAATCAACCGGTGGCTACTATGGCTACAACAGTTCCGTTCCACTTTTCAATGGATCTAGAACTGGTGGAAGTATGGTTCAGTACTCTTTACAATTTACAATATAAGTGCTCAAAATACTGGAACATACCAGACCGCTCAGTGGAACCAAAGCTTTAAAGAGGATTTATTTGAAGACATACTCTGATATCTTTTGATCTATTTTCAAAGCATTCACAGTGGAGTTTACTCATAAATATGGATTTATTTTTTGTCAAGATATTATTATTAATAATAATTATAATAAAAAGCATATTTTCTAGAACATAGTTTCTGCAGAGTGGCAGCATTTCATTAAAAAATCTCCTATTGGTGGTGAAATCCCGCCCCCTTCCCTTCCCCCATTGTTCAGGAAGCTTGTGGACCACCTAGCTTAATTTTTAGACACAAATAGGCTCTTTTTTTCCATCTTCTCCTTATTTACAACGATTTGAATTAAAAAAGGAATCAGATATACAGTTTTGAGCTTAATTTTCCTTATATATGTCCTCCATGATCAGAAAAATACCACAAGTACATGTTGAAAAATAGCCAAAACTCGAGTTTCATTGAAGTGGATCTTTAACACTAACTAAAAGCTTAACAAGAATGACAAACTTTGATTAAAAAAAAGCCCTTTGTGGCTCCAGACAAAGACATCGTTCCAATCTCACCTTTGTAGCTTGTTTCAGAGGAGAACATCAGCAACTTGAACTATCTCCCACCCCCAACAAATTACCCCACTTTGTCTCTGTGTCTATACCTAATGACTGGTTTGTGTTACCAAGCGTCCTCTATTCTTTCTCTCCCGCTCCGTCCACTCACCTTTGGATTAGCTTTTCCACTGCGCTGACCCCGAGATCAAGCTGAGAATTCAATGGCTCTGTGGGGAGCTCAGCTACGTTTGTATTTATTTTTTCCCTGAGAGCGTCGGAGTGCAATATGTTCAAATATTATTTTTGAGGCACTTCCTGCGTTCTGGTCTCTGGGTGGGAGTTTTTTTTTTTTTAAGGAGGAAAAAAGAAAAGGGGGGTGGGGGGGTGACTTGGTCGCTTGCAGGAATGATTAATGGGGAAAACTTTCAGTGCTGATGCTGTTCGAATAATGGTAGCCATGCCAGGAAATAAAAAAATAAAAAATCTTACTTTTAAGCTCTACATAATCGATCCAAACGAAAAGAATGTGGGAAAAAAAGCATCTCAATTTCTAACACTTTGGATTCTTTTACAGCACATGTTCCGCCTTAAGAAATCCTTGTGACTTCATAGGAGTTGGAGGAAATAAAGTCTCCCCAACAACAGTCAGAGTAGGTTAACTTGCAAAAGCTACTTCTATATTCCAGGCTGATTGATTTCGGCGTTCAGCATCTGCTCTTTCTACATTTTTCTCCGATCTAATTAGCTCCTGACGCTGACATAATTACTTATCACAGATGGACTGAAGATGTCTGGCTGTCACCGTCTCACCTACTTAGCCTCGCAACCCGTTTAAAGCTGGATTCCGTTTAAACTTGTTCATTTTTGCTCTTCCAGAACTGCATGCTGTTGTAGGAAATCAAACGAAAAGAAGCGTGAGGATTAGTTTATTTTGCCTTCAAAAATAAGAATATTTGAGCCAGCCAGACGTGCTTGTACTTAGAGCTCTTGAATCTCTGAGTGCCGCAATGGAGGGTGTTGACCTTGCAACACAAGCTGTTTACAAAGTGTTCTGATGCTGGAAAGTGTCCTAAACTATTTCTAGTCTGACATATTGTTTTCTAAAGAGATGCTGTGGGCTGAATGTAAAAGATCAGGACGATATAAAGGCTTGAGTGTTGATGCATACTGAAGGTATCCAGACGATTTATCCTGCTCTGTTTTAAGGGTCATGACCACTGTGATCTCAAATGTGCAACTTTAATGACCCCACTTCAATGAAGATTGAGTTTTTGTTATTTTTAACCTGTTGTTGTGGCATTTTTATGATAATGAAGGATATGCATAAAGAAAATGAAGCTCTAAAATACTTTTCTGAGAATTTCTTTATTCAAATTATTGTGAATCAGGAGCAAACGAAAAAACGACGAGTTTAAAGGATTGTATTTATGTTGTAGAAAATCCATTCCGATGCATCCATTTGCAGACTAATAGATCCATGAACTCTTTTATTATGGTTCTGGGCCATCTTGGTTTGTTTTCTGTTGCTTTTAATTTGTCTTGCGCAGGAGTTTTGGCTTCTCCAAGCTCTGGATAAAGCTCTGCCTTTAGACTTCTGGGCTTCTGGCGACAGAGTTTCTGCCGATTCAGAGCCGTCTTCTCCATGGTCCATGGCATTGGGACTTTCTGATACACATTAAAGAGTTCTGAATGTTAAAAGTGGTTCCGTCTCCTCACTTCTTTGATACGTGGCTTGTCTGGGATCTGAACCCGAGACCTCTCGTTGCTGGTCATAAGAGTCTTCTTCATCTGAGTAACTGGCTCAGAAATTTATGACCAAATTTCTACAATATTCCTCACTTGTTTTGTTGCACCAGTAATGTTAAGCTAGTGGGAACACATTTAAACAGATGGATAATGGGATGTGGGGGCAGGCTTACTCCTTCCTACAACTCAGAGGTGGTTTTCTATTGAACTACTGCTGCCCTGCAGAAACTATGTCCTAGATGACACATTCTCATTCCCAAGTTGTCACACATTGACGTATGGTTAAGGACCCCTACGCATTTGGCGATTTGGATGTCCCCAATTCGTCTTTTCTTGACGTGATGGCTGTTCCCATTAAATCAGGGATCCAGGCATTTTGTCCAGACGTGGACCAATCCTTCGGACGCATCCAGTACCCCGTCCGGTACTGTGTCCAGTACCCCATCCAGTATAGGCCCGCGTCCGGTACAGAAGTACCACGTTTGGTACCAATACCCGTGTAGTACTGGGTCAGGGTACACTGTACTGGTTTGCGGCCTGGAGGTTGGGGAGCCCTGATTTAATTGATTGAAAAAAGCGATTACGTCCAAAAACAACAAGTTTGGGACGCCCAAAACATAAACTTTTGCCGTGCTGGCTGCTTCCATTAAATAAAGGTTCCAAGTGTTTGTCCAGACGCAGTAGCGAACGTGGTACCAGACGAAGACCGGTGGCCTCCGCATCCAATACCGGTTTGCAGTCTGGAGGTTGGGGAGCCCTGATTTTTTTGGAGAAAGCCATCAAGTCAAAAAACGACAAGTTCGGGATGCCCAAAATGTCAATTTTTTACATGGATGTGTGCTTAACCAAATGTCAATATTTGACAACTTGGAAATTAGAATGTGTTGTGCTAGAACACAAAACAGTGTTTGGTTTTTGGTGTTAAAAACTGTATAACCATAATTAAAAGACCATAAAAAGATGATTGCAGTGAGGCTTAAAGGTCTGTATGGACATTGTAAGGGCTTTATAAATACAGTTTATTACTATCATTATTATTATCAATTGTGTGATATTCATTTTTTTAAGTATTAGTGAAACTGAACTGAAAAAAAAACACAGTTGCACTCTTACACCGTACTGACTGTTCCAAAAGTACATCCTTGTGCTTTCCGGAACTTTTCCTGAGGATCCAATTCCCTTTTTCAGTTTAGGTGGAAGGCACCATTTCTATCTTTAGAGCTGGAGCTGGGAGGACCAGAAGCACTGCTGACTTAAAATAGCATCACTTTAAAACACTATAATAAGTTTGTGCCAAAACATCTTATATGATAAAGAAAAAACTCTAAAAAGAGCATTTTATATTAACATTTGGGCCACTAGACTTTATAAAGATACATAAACACAGGTTGTTTTTTTTTTGGTCAAAAAAAGGTTCTACACCATAGAACGGGAAACAGTGGATCAATTAACAAAAAGTCTGTCACTTGTTACATTTAAAAATATTAGTCTTTATCAAATTACACGTTAAGAGTTGAGTAAACCATGAACCTAAAATTATAATTTGATGAAAACTAATACCTACCCTAGACATGTTGACATTATAAGTGGGGTCATCTAGACCCGTAACTCTTTAGGGCCCCTATTGGTGGTAAGTCCATTGAAAAGTGGAACGGAATGGATTGGGATGAAGCCGCCCTAGCCACCCGTTCATTGGCATATAGAGCTAATATAACGCTTATTTAAGCTAACATTTAATTTTTGCATTTCCTGTGTACTCTTTTGGTTGAAAATGCCTGCAAACAACAACGGCAAGGCCTGGGGCCCGTTACAAGAAGCAGGTTTTGTTGGAACTCTGAGTTTGTGAACTCCAAATTCAGTAAAACTCTGAGTTTTCGGTTTCAGAAAGAGAGAAAACTCAAACCCGGGAAAGTGGGCGAAACCAAGCCCATTTCAAGAAGCAAGTTAAGCTGAACTCAGAATCAATCACTATGGTAATGCTTTTTTAACAGTTTCTTTTTAGCGTGCAGTGATATCCGTGTGTGTAGGTGGGAGGGTTACCAAAACTGGTCATTTATGCGATTACGGAGATTACTGGTTGGATTAGTAACAGATCAAAAACCATTCCTTACTCAACAAGAGACAAAATAACCTTCCTGACATTATTTATTCATTATTTGGAATAATTCAAATAACTGCAGATATTTTCTCTTTCTGTTCTACCGCTGCAGCTGTGTTGCTTTACTTGCAGAAAATGCGCTCCTATAGTCGGCATATGCTTGAAGGAACTTATCAATTTCTGCCGCCGGAAGTACGTAACTCAGGTGTTTGTTCCCGTTGCCATGGTGAATCATGCTGTCTTTGCTCCATTGATCAGGGCTTTTTGTGGTCGCGACGCTCACACCTGATTCTGGTTCTGACAACTTCAAGTTGATTAAATCAAACATTTTCAGCAGTTCTGAAACCGAAAACCCTGAGTTTGGGAATTTAGCGTCCAGTGACTCTAAGTTCAGGTTTGAACTCTAAATTTGTTGAACCTGCTTCTTGGAACAGGCCCCTGGTCTGCAGTGGAAGGACAAATATTCCTTGCCATCCTTGGCGATGGTGTAATACAGGGTGAGCTAGCGGCACGCTAGCAGTCTACGCCACTGGACACACCGTGGAAACCATCAACTCAGTGGAAGTTGCCAGAATTAACCTGTACCACTCCTTAACGAACCGGACTGGATCGCTTAATAGAAACGAGGCTTTAACCCTTGTGCTATCTAATGGGGTCCAAATGACCCAACCCTTATTCATCCCATGACAAATGTGGAGGAAGGACTGCCATGGACACCAGTGACAATCAAAAATAATTGGAAAAGGAAAAAAAAAAAAAAATCAACACACTG
>NC_050513.1:6438585-6450228 GCF_002922805.2 Oryzias melastigma
AAAATAACCTTCCTGGCATTATTTATTCATTATTAGAAATTATTCAAATAACTGCAGATATTTTCTCTTTCTGTTCTACCGCTGCAGCTGTGTTGCTTTACTTGCAGAAAATGCGCTCCTATAGTCGGCATTTGCTTGAAGGAACTTATCAATTTCCGCCGCCGGAAGTACGTAACTCAGGTGTTTGTTCCCGTTGCCATGGTAAATCATGCTGTCTTTGCTCCATTGATCAGGGCTTTTTGTGGTCGCGACGCTCACACCTGATTCTGGTTCTAACAACTTCAAGTTGATTAAATCAAACATTTTCAGCTGTTCTGGAACCGAAAACCCTGAGTTTGGGAATTTAGAGTCCAGTGACTCTAAGTTCAGGTTTGAACTCTAAATTTGTTGAACCTGCTTCTTGGAACAGGCCCCTGGTCTGCAGTGGAAGGACAAATATTCCTTGCCATCCTTGGCGATGGTGTAATACAGGGTGAGCTAGCGGCACGCTAGCAGTCTACGCCACTGGACACACCGTGGAAACCATCAACTCAGTGGAAGTTGCCAGAATTAACCTGACTGTACCGTACCACTCCTTAACGAACCGGACTGGATCGCTTAATGGAAACGAGGCTTTAACTCTTGTGCTATCTAATGGGGTCCAAATGACCCAACCCTTATTCATCCCATGACAAATGTGGAGGAAGGTCTGCCATGGACACCAGTGACAATCAAAAATAATTGGAAAAGGGAAAAAAAAAAAAAATCAACACACTGTCTTTTTGGGTCCAGATGACCCCACTACCAAAGTCAACATACTTAGGATAGCACAGGGTTGTGGAACCTACAGGAGTTTAGGTAGTTAAAGGTAAAAAATATAGTTAAGGGTTCGACTGTGCAAGGTTCTAATAATTAAAATCCTTTTAATCGAATTAATTTAACTGGAACCCAATGTGGGCTGCACGGTGGCGCAGTGGTTAGCGCTCTTGCCTCACAGCGAGAAGGCCCCGGTTCGAATCCCGGCTGGGACCTTTCTGTGTGGAGTTTGCATGTTCTCCCCGTGCATGCGTGGGTTTTCACCGGGGACTCCGGCTTCCTCCCACCGTCCAAAGACATGCTTCATAGGTTCATTGGTGACTCTAAATTGCCCCTAGGTGTGAATGTGAGAGTGAATGGGTGTGTGATTGAGGCCCTGCGACAGACTGGCGACCTGTCCAGGGTGAACCCCGCCTTCACCCAACAGTAGCCGGGATAGGCTCTGGCACCCCCGCGACCCCGAAAGGGAAGAAGCGGTCAAGAAGATGGATGGATGGATGGAACCCAATGTGGCGATAAGTGAACCTCAAGGGAGTTTCTGAATGATCTGATGAACCCAGACATGGAGACACAACTGACGATACTTTCAATATAAATAAACCTGATCTCAATTTCATCTGTTTCTATGCATTGTAAATGAGATATACAGCCAAGGCTTTAATGTAGTAATGACCTTTTGATGGTGGCTCCTCCCACACGCGGTAGAATCATCAGGTTCATGAACACATTTTCCTGACTTTTTTCTAAAATAGATGTTTACTTACTAAAAAATTTGGTTTCCATTGTCTTTGAACTGGATTCCAAGATCAAAAAACATTTATATCAGATGTAAAAATAGGCGGAATAGTTTTGCATAAGATGACTCAGACGCATAAAGTCGGGCTGTTTGGGCTCCATGCACCGTCGCCCCTCATGCCTGCCCGCGCAGTTCAGGTCTTTTCCCTGAAAAGAAAACAAATGAAATCTACAGTAATGAGATGGCAGTGTTTGCACAGTCTCTGCTCAGGGCTGTTATGACTTATTTGTTAGCAGCAGACACATATTATCAAGGCGCTGCAATATTCATTGACCTATCACAGCGCATCTGAGTCACTGGGGCTGAAATGCCGATGACACCCGGGGAAAAGTCTGCCCTCCATTTTTTTTTTTTTTTTTTTTTAACTGAGATTTGAAAGAAGAAGAAAAAAAAATGAAATTAATAAATAAAAAATGTCAAACTGGGATTAGCACATTGATTAAACATTAAAGGAAAGGTCAGCGCTGGAGGCTGCTGGAAAATTCTTTAACGCCTCGGCAGCCAACAACACCTGCGCCGCAAAAAGGGAAACAAACAGAACATTAGCAGAAGTCTAAAGATCATTACCGGCAATTACAGCAAGAGCCCTCTGATAAATATCACTGAAATAATACCATGTTATGAAAGTGTACTAATTTCAAACAGAAATCCCATGGCTGCAGCTCCTGAGCTTCCAGTGTCATCGCGCGACAGCGATTCCCCCTCACATGCTCATTAAAACGGGAGCGATAAAATGACATTGATGAAGCAGGCGGCAATCTATTATTCAGCAAGCACGGTTTATGAATTATTTCCTTTGGAATTAACTGTGGCGTTTTGTTTTCAGGCACAGCTACACATGCCAGACGCTGTGTCCTGACGGTGATCGCTGTACGTGAGCGGAATTCGGCTGCGTTATTACACCAAACCTGATCATTCCATTAGTAGATGATTCTCTTTTATTGAAGCAATATCTCAGAGTTTTTAATAAGTCGCACGAAGATTTAAATCTATAACCTCACGAATGTTGAAGTAGGACTTTCTGTGAGAGTCAAAGACCTAGACTTTATTCATGAGAAATCCCAGCAGAAAATCTCCCCCCGCTCACCCAAAAATGTGTTAAAGTTGGGGTTTGGTGCTGACTACAGAGCAAAAGCTTACATGTCAGCGGTTCTTCAACACTTCAAAAAGGCCCCCGAACAGCTTTGATGCACTCTAAGGCTGGAGGCATGTAACGAGTGCAGAAATGAGTGAAAGTTCTTCCTGGTCAGTGTTGACTCAGTTCGACCTGAAGTACACACAGCAAAAAAGTGGGGAGCTATAATGTTTTCCATTTAAAAAAAAAAAAAGATGTGCCGCCTGAACTACTGTCAAACAAATGTGTCCTGTCAGCACTGAGTCTTGTAGAGGTGGAGAAACTTCTACGCCTGATAAAACAGGAGCGACAAAGGCTAATACCAATGAAAATAGTGTTTTTAACACAGTGAAAAGTGAAACATTGGATCATTTAACAAAAGCTCCTTGTTACATTTGAAAGTATTAGTTATTATCTATATATAAATATATATATATATATTAGGGACCAAATGTGATTCCTGCCCTCATTTAAAATTCTTAAAAATAAATGATGACTTTGTTTTAGCATAAAATGTGATGAGTGTTCATGAATAGCCGATATCATTATTAGTTTTAATTTATTAGTTGTATTCATTTATTTTTGAGCTTATGTGCTTCTTTTTTAAGTTCCTAATACATAACATTTTCGTTTTTATTACCAAAGTAGTTAATTTTCTTAACTGTTATTTCTCTGTCAGATAAATCAAACAGGCATATCAAAGGACAGCTTGGGTCCTAAAGAGTGAAATCACGGCGCTAGCATGTAGCAGTTAGCAGCTGCTGTGTAGCCATCTTTCTGCAGCACAAAGAGCTTCTTTTCACATTTAAAAGAAAAAAAATACTGTCTTTTTCTGTTGAAATGCCTTTACAGGTTGTTGTGTGAGTTAGGACAAACCAATAGAGACACTTGCTGTCAGTTTAAAGTGTTTTTAAAAGAGTTATTCGTCCCGGAAGTTAGCTTTCTAGCTAGCTCCGTTTACAAGTTAGCCTTCTGCTTGAGCTGCTGCTATTTTCTGCTGCGTTTTCTGGTGATGACATTTTGGGATCTTTTAATGACATGGAGACTTCTAGACGGAACGTTTTTTTTTTTAAATTTTTTTTAATAACTTTTATAGCAGTCGTCTTCTGTTGTTCAAATAAGGTGTTAATCCACTTTTGTTCTGTGTTTGTGATATTTGTCATCCTATCATCAATACAAGGGTGATCTAATTTGCAAATCTCTCAACCTGTCCCCAAAATCCTAGCATTTGTTGCTGGTGACTTGAAGAAACAAACTGAGGAGCAGATTTACAGGAAAAATAAGTTGTGTTGGCATTTTCCCAGCCCTTTGTGGCGGGGTCCCTCTGGGGCCTTCCTCTGTGATGAGAAGACAAAAGTTGTTGTGCCATTCATCACCCTCTGCATCAGTCTACCTGCTACCCCCATTCGGGGATGACCCAAAAAAAGGCTCTTTCTTCTCTGGATGGAAAGGATGTTGGGGAGAAGAAAACAAAATTACAATTGTTCAATGAGATACCTCCATAAAGAGCGGCGTGTACACCGTGTTCCCTTCTGTGACTCAGCATCGCATCGTCTGCACTTCCAAAGAGTTACGAAACTTGAAAATGTTAAACTGTAAGACATTTTTTAAATAGCTTCTCTCAGATGTTTTTTTTAAAACTTAATACAGTGTGTTGGAAAATAAAATACAGCGATAGTTGGGATAAAAGATAATAGTAAAATATGTTATAAAACTGAAGGATACCCAAATATATCAGTAGTAGACATACTTTAAAAAGTGATGTTGCATCAATAACAAAATTCTGTAATTTTTGGAATTAAAAAAATGTGAGTTTTTATCAAATTAAATGTTTAAGTTGCGTAAGCCATCAACATGAATACTTAATTTGATTAAAATAAATAATTTTAAACTTTACAAATTACAGAATGTTTGTTAATTCATGTAAGGTTTCACTTTTTTAGTGCAGGTTTTTATCTTGACAAAAAAGAAAAAAGAGGACCTTAAATCAAGTTAAGGTGGTTTTCATCTTTGTTTTGTTAAAGGCTAATTTGAAGTACAGTAAATGCAACTTCTAAAGAGGCTTCCTTAAATACTAGATTACCTCTAATACTAATACTTTTTCTAAATAGCATACCCAAAACATATTTGCAAATAAGTGCATCAAAGCAAATTAAATAATAAATCACAGAAGCACTCTGATAAAACAAAAAATAGTGAATTTTTTTGTTATATTTTGTGGCATTTTCCTGATGATAGAGGACATGTATATTGAAAGTAAGGCTAAAAAATTGTGTTTTTGAGTATTTCTTTATCCAAAATTTTGTGAATCAGGATTAAAAGAAAGAATGCATTCGAAAAAATGATAATTATTGTGATGTAGAAAGTATAATAGGTGGGCTACAAGGTGATTTTTGGATGAATTACTACTGCTCAGAAACTTTTTTTTTAAACTTTTGACCAAATATAACAAAATCATAATAAAAGACGACTTTAAAAATAGATCATAAGTTGATCGGAGTGGGTCTTTTCGTGCAGGGTGATTGAACTGTATTAGTACTTTGACGTACTATTCAAGGTCATGCGAGGTCAACAAATAACTTATTAAAAGGTAAAATCTAATTTATTTGTATCTTTGATTCATTTTGCAAAGAATAAGGAAAAAAATAAATGTTCTTACTTTGATTTTTGGGGCTTTTTCATGGACAAGAAATGCCTGAGCAGCACACTGAAAGTGTGCCAAAAGATTAGTGGAGATCAACAGAACGACTTAATCTTCTTTATGGAGAAAAACAGGTGTCCAAAAGAAAAAAAAGAAGTCAGTTAATTAAAACATGTTTTTTTTGTAGAGTTTTTTTCTTCGTGTTGACGTCTGTTTGGCTCGTATTCTTATCCACACTCTTATTAATAGTATACTATACTAATTATGTGGTAAACTGAATTATTTATTGCTTTAATAACTTATACAAAGATAAAAACATGTTAAATTATTGCTATAATTTTTTCGTGTGGTTGACTTAACTTAAGGCTATATATAAAAATGGTTGTAATTCTGGCTACCACCCTCAAATAAAATAAAATAAATTAAAAAGTTAAATTAAGTCTTTTTACTCAGTAATGCCTGTGTAAAAATGAGAAGGTAAAGTTAAAAAAAATGATGCAGCAGCAGACGACTTCATCATATACATCTGGTAGGAAGCATCACACGATATTAGAGTCGACTTCTCTATAATTTATGAACTAAATCCCACCTTTGGAAGTGTTAATTCTTCAGCTAAAACAAACTTTGTTATACAGTTGATTATAGTAAAACAGAACAGTTTTTTTATACTTACAACCATGCAAAACACACAATTAGCCACTATAGTCTAAGTTTTAACACACTTTAATTTCACCACTTGTATGTTGATGATGTACTTCTTTAAATCTTTTTCTTATTTACACATACTTTGTTTTTCCAGCTTGAAAAGGGGATGGAATGAGGAAGTGGTCCGCTGTTTACACAGACAGATTGGGCAAGTTTCCTGCACAGATTGGGCAGGTTTTTATTCAAATTGGGCTGTTTTTTTTCCCAATCTGGCAAAATTGTAGACAAATAGAGCTGCACTTGCATGAACTATGTAAGTAAATTAAAGGTCTTTACTGTACATATTAAAGAATAACTGCAATGAAAGTATTGATTCTATCAATTCTCAGATTGATATGCCCACCACTAAAAAAAACACTACATTTAACAAAATAGTAGGTATAGTTTTTGCATTTTCGCACCTTTTTATGACAATTAATCCTATATTTTCTGATTTATAACTTTCCCTTTCTTGAAGCAAAGTGTCTTTAATAGTCTCCCAATAAAGTCTCTAAATGTGCCTTTCAAGGTGACAGTCGTCTTACACTGGTGTTTGTGCCAGAAAATGTTTCTTTGTGAGATTTTCAAACACTTAACCCGCTCTTTAATTTAAAAGTGATGTCATACTTTTGTATCACGGACAATGAAAAGTGATTTTGTTTGATTCCAACTTGCAGAATAAAAGTGCTGAAGCTTGAACAAAAAAAAGGGATAAAAGAGAAGCAGGAAGCGGCTGTGAACCGTCTGCAGCCTCCGCCAAGACTGCTGAGTAATGCAGCAACTGGAGGTTCAAGCAGACACACTAACTCACACACTTGTGTGCCTGCACACAAGCATTTAAGTGAGTCTTGCCCTGTAGTCTGCATAAAAAAACCCTCAAGTGATGAGCTCTGGCAAGAAGAACGAGGATTTCACTGCTAATCTTCTAAACATGATTTTTTTTTTTTTTTTTTTTTTTCATACAGCTTTGCGCAACATGCCACTGGATTAAAAACATTCTATTAAAGAAAAAGGGCTTAACATATGGAAGAGTGGGGAAAAAGCCAGATACATTTGGATGGAATTAACTGTATAAGCTTTAGTTCAATAGTTCCTTTACTAAGAGCATTTGCTTCACTCTACTGCCACTGTACTGTGTTGTAGGACGATCCTTCCAGGTGGAAAAACATACTAATGGGGGGGGTGTAAAGATTTTTTTTGTAATCTGAAAATAAATTTATTCCTTTTAAAAAATTGTTGCCAGGATAATTAGAATTTTTAGTGACAATTTTGGGTCTCCATTTTGTAAAAAAAAACAAAACATACACGAGGAACATAAATAATATGTAGTCAAAAAATTTATACATTTTTATCCTTCTTATGATTATTTAATATTATAGAAGATGTGTACCTCACTTAATCTGAGGAAATTAACTTTGAAGTGTCAAAGGTAAATTTCTTACTTTGAAAGTAAAAAAAAATAGCTTTTAGAGCAGATTAAGATATATTTTTTTTAACTAAGCATTTTATAAATAATACAGAAGTTTGGGCAGTAGACTTAAGCCAAAGCTTTAGCTTAATTTTTAACTAAAGCTAACATAGGTACCAAATTCATTGAAATTATGTCAATTAGAGAAATTTCATAACGTAATTTCAATAGATTCTAAAATTACTTCTACTTTAGCTGAAGGTAGTTTTATAGCTACGCTATAGAGTTTTGACTACATTTTAACAATTTCTGTATTTAATATAATTAATTAATAATACATTTGTCCAAAGCTCTGAAGTTTAGCTCTAAATGTTAGCTTCAGATATAATAATTTCAGAATCTTTTATAATCATGATAATTTTGTACTTGCGCAATTTGCATAAATTTAGCTAAAGCTCTAAAGTGTAGCTCTAAAACTAGCTGTAGCGAAAGTAATTTCAGAATCCATTAAACTACATAATTTGTACAAATTACAAAAATTTAGTTAAAGCTCTAAAGCTTTAATTTAGCTGAGATCCAAAGCTTAGCTCTAAAACTTTAGCTTCAGCTAAAGTAATTTTAGAATCCTTTGAATTCACGTTAATTACGTAATTTCCGACAATTGCATAAATTTAGTTAAATCTCTAAAGCGTAGCTCTAAAACTAGCTTTAGCTAAAGCTAAAGTAATTTAAGAATCTATTAAATTACGTTGATTATGTAATTTGTACAAATTGCAAACACATTTTTAAAGCTGTAAAGCTTTAACTTTACTTAAGCTCTAAAACTTTGGCTAAAATAATTTCAGATTCCTTTGAAATTTTATTAATTACAGACTTTGCACACATTTAGCGTAGCTAAAAAAATAGCTTCAGCTAAAGCAAAAGTAATTTTAGAATCCATTGAAATTACATTATGTAATTCGTGTAAATTGCAAAAATTCAGCTAAAATTAAAGCTCTAAACCTTTGGCTAAAATGATTTCAGAATCCTTTGAAATTACGTTAATTACAGAAATTGCACAAATTTAGCTAAAGCTTTAAAGCTGTAATTTTAACTAAAGCTTAGCTCCGAAACTTATACCTAAAGCTAAAATTGCAAAAAGTAGACTAAACCTTTAACTTTTGCTGAGCTCTAAAGCTTTACCTAAAGCTGAAGTAATTTCAGAATCCATTAAAATTACAATAATTACGTAACATTTATCACATTGATAAATAAGTTCTAGAGATTTCCTCAAATGTCTGAGCAGCATCTTAACCCCTGTTTACTTTTTTTATTTGCCCAAAATAAAATAATTTAGAAAGAAAAAAAAAACACATTTGCTGAAAAGCAACAATATTTTAAGCTTTTGCTTAAAACGATCATGAAAGTAAAAGCCAAAGATTAACAACAGTTTTGTTTCTTATCATATGCATTTGTTGTCATAATTCAAGTGATGAGTCATCTTGTTTGCTTGTTTCTATGTTCCTCCTCTTATTTTCTCCAGAATGTCTAAAAGTGAACAAAAAAAAGTCGTATCTGTTGGCGCTTGCGAACTACAAAGCCTCACATCCGCATGTAATTAGACAGTTTGACATGCACACCATTGTAAAAAGCATAATCAGCGAGCCCCAGAATTTTAGGACAGTGAGACTGACAGGTTAATGCAGTCAGAGGGAGAAAGTTTGAGAGGTATTAGAAGTCACCTTTTAACCAGCCTGCAAGTATTTACTGACAGTCAATTAATGTGGGCCTCAAAACCCTTTTAGTATAGTTGATTGGCAGAGATCCAGGCATTTCCCTCCTTCATTTCCAAATAAAGTGCCGGGGCTTTAGCTGTAATTTGCATTCCCCATTAGGAGCAGGGAGCAAGCACATTATCTCGGTGACATACTGTGAAGGTTGTCTCTTACCTATATAAAAAACAATTAAAAATGCACATGTCTAATTATTAGTGTTTTTTTTTATGCCAAACATTCGTTATATGAATTCTTTTTCCCCCTTTTCATTTGGAATCATGCCACCAATCAAGAGTGCAGCAATTAATACTGTTGGCACCGTGTATTGGCTTAAAGCTCCAATGAAAACACGGGAAACGCTTCAATTAACCTTATTGGCTTCCCTGAAACTTTAACTTTCATTGTGAGCAAGTGAGCCACCACAGAAAACCTACTTGTGTTAACCACTTCTAGCTTTAGTTTGTAAATGGAAATACTCCAAAGAATTAATGTTGAATGTTCATATGAGATAGATTTGCCTTTGAGTTGATTCACGATGGGTTTAGATGTAAAGTTTGGATGTGGTTCTAGATTGTTAAATCGCTAAAGTTATAGACAAACAGGACAACTTTTAGTATTTTGCTCTGCTGACGATGTTTTATTTCTTTTTATTATAAGCACTGAAGAATTTGATGAGCGAAATGATCTAAGAATGTCAAATTATCCCGTAATCGCAATTATTATTATTTTTCAGTTCATGTTTGATAATGCGCATCTCAAAGAGCATTATCCCGAAGATACCATGGTCTTGAAAGAAAAACAATAATAAATCAATTATTAAAACTTTTATGTTATTTTTTTAAGTTTACATTGTTTTTCTCAAAGGCGGACCAATTAAAACACGGTGCAAGGCGTTGTCATGGTAACAGCAACACTTCGTACCAACCGTGTTCTGGTCTCGCTCTTTTCTCTCTGAGGAAAGTGATTGCCATCAGCAGGTAAGCAAAGCATAGTTTAGATTAAAAATATTTGTGAATGAATTTGATTAAATTAATTATTTACAGGTCACAGTTAACTAATCGCAAAAAAAAATGTTGCACGACGGTACTAAAATTAACATCTATCTGTATATAGTTAAGATTGAGGATCACTGCTCCCGGGACAAGAGGAATTATGTCAGTGAAATATGAAACAAATATGTCCACGTAATATCCCAGGAGACTGTGGCTGTTTTCTAAGAGTTCAATATTACCACGGACTACTAGACAAGAAATGCTCCCTACAAGGAATGAATGGTCCTAGAAATTAACAATACTTTTGGCAAAAAACATGTTATTTATTTTCCATATGAAGAAAGTATGCCAACGCAATAAGAATTAAATAGCTCATTTGCATTTAATGATATTAAGATAGTTCAAAGAAACCTGGGCAAAAGATTGGCCCTCAAACTTTTTCACCTCACCAAATATGGTCCTCTTTCCAGAACCATTAAAAATGATTAAATGAGAAGTTGGTATATTCTAGTGGGTAATCTTAATACTTCCTGAAATTATCACGGCTAAAGTATCAGATAAATAGCTTGACCTTAGAAAAACCTGAAAAAGTAGATACTTTGTGAACAAGGAAACAAAGGAAACTTGGGATGAAGGGAGGAAACAATACAATTTCAATCTTGACTCTCGGAAATTTCTATCAGGAACGTTTGGGAATTATTCTTGTCTTTAAGACGCCTAAAAGTAAGCAAGCTGTCATCAAAATCACAGCAATTGACTCGTCTCTTAAAAAGAGGCCCAACAGTTTCATGCAAAACCAAATGTTTCATTTTGTGGTACACCAGTTAATTCGGTTTCATACCTTTGATTTTTTCCCCCCCTATTTTACCCTATGTTGAACCTTCTCTACACATTGATTCCTTTGCCTGTCGGGGTTTAGGACACGAGAACTGGATGAAGTGATACAGGAACACGTCAAGGCCGAGCAGTTGCTATGGCAACAGGCTAGGGAGCAGGGGAAGGACCTCCAGTTGCCTCGGACAAAGCATTCTGCCTCTCAGCTAAAGCCTTGGAGTCACATTTTCGAATAAATCAGGGGCCCATTTAGAATAAATTTTCAATTTTCATTCACAGTGATCTATGGGCGTATTTTGGACGCTAAGAGGGGAGCCAATAGAGGAATACATTGCTTTGGCTTTACCTTTCTATTTCTGTGCTGTTGACAGTTTCATTGGGTCTCGGGTTTAAAAAAAATCTAGTTTTGGACAAAAAGTAAATGGAAAATGTTAAATAAAATTGTAAAGTTTGTTTGTCTTTAACAAATGCTTCCCAATCTCTAGTCTGTGACTAAAGTTTTTGTGAGCAAGACATTTGATACAGTTAAAGTTTTTGATGATGTGGGGATTTGGTAATAATTAAAATGACCCTTTTTTACACGTGTCAAAGTCAGGGCCCGGGGATCGGATCCGGCCCTCCGGGT
>NC_050513.1:6450867-6473946 GCF_002922805.2 Oryzias melastigma
GACTTAATATCAAATATTAATAAAATCAGGCTATTAAGGATCATTAATATCATTAATGTAATCAAGTTTCAAAGCATCCACAACAAATCATTTATTTATTTAAAGAAAATTAATACCATAGTGATTGTAAACTTTTTAGTAATCATTACTGCATATTGCATAAACAATAATCTAATATTTTCATAGAGCTTCGAGCGCCAGCAGAGCTTCAAGCTTAGTATCACGCAGAAGAGAAGGGGTTAGCCGAGGATGTCGGCTAACGCGGTTTTAACCTCTGCCAGATCAGCTTCAAGATTTTTCTTCGGTGCCATGTTCAACTCTCCTCGTTGCGGTAGTTGTTGCTGCAGCTTGGTGATTAAAGTCGCTTGTAGGCAACTTTAAAAAACTTTGAGTTGAGGAGAGCTGGAGACACTCGTCTGCTCGTGACCCGGAACCGGAAAAAGTGATATTAATAATTATTAATTAATAATACTGTTCAGAGCAGGGATATTTGGCAAGAAATTGTCCAATTCGAATTTGTTGGACATCAATAAATTGATAAGATGCATTTGTTGCAGAAAGATACAAATACAATTCCAGCTTTCATATTCCAGAACAAAAGCCAGATTTCAAAATAAAGCCTTTAGGGTTTATTGGGATTCAACTAAAGCTGTGATGCCATAACAGAACACATAACAGGACACTTTGCTCACTCTGCCTACCTGCTGGAGGTCAGTGCACCTTTCGCCCACACCCGCTTCAACTATTCTGGTCGGGACAGCCTCTAAGGTCAGAGGTGCAATGCTCTGGGAAGAAAGATTTGCTTTTGTTGTGGCTGAATTCTCAGAAACTGTTTCGCTTATTGCTTTGTCAGGGCTCACAGGGACTTTGGCTGTTATGATTCGTACCAGCACAGGCTGACACAGTAGATGTCTTTGGAGTTTTTTCAATCGTGTTACAGGTTCTTGTACTGCTTCACTGCGGTGAACGACTCTGTATCAAAATGTATCTCTGCTGTTGCAGTTGTAAAATGAAATCACCCTAAGGCAGACAGCAAATGAGCTACTGTTTTTTTTACAGAAATGTGCAAAGGTAAGTCTTTAAGGACCATGAAACAAGGAAGAAAAACTGTAAGACAACCTAGAAAAACTGGCAACAATAGAGTCATTAATTCTCCTGAATTTCAGGTTCATGTCAGTCAGGTGTGTGTATATCTGATACTGTAAAGATGAAAATATATTTTAAAAATGTTGTCTTGAAAGTTCAATCTGAAAAAAACTTACACTTTCTTGCAAGAGCAATTATTATTTATTTTTTTTTAGTCCTAATGGGTATCCTTATGCATATTTATAGAAATATATTGTCGCTTTTGTCTTGCTTGCAAGAGTTGATGTAAGAATGGGAGACATAATTTAGCTAGTGTGGAGTATTTTGCTACCTCTTTTCAAGCTTGTGCTTGTAGTGTTTTGGTTTACTTCCGTTCTGTCACCTGTACTTGCATATTACCAGTGGTCAACTCAAGTATTCAGTCCCAAATGTAATGGGTCTTTAACTAAGTCTCTGTGATCTGTTTCTGTCAGTTTGCAACCTTAATTTCTTCTACTTCTTTTATGCATTCTTTGATGAAAACTGGTCAAACTTTTCTAATTCTTTTTCAGTTAAAAGCCAGTTTGCTGGATTAGAATTAGTGGTCTTTGCATAACTATATGTATGTTAATTTCCCTGTTTGTCTTTCTTCCAATAGTTGGAGATCCAGGTAAAGGACATGGTAGACATATGATTCAAATTTAGATACTGGGTAGCAATTGTTTTATTATTTTCTTCAGCTAATGATTGCAAATGTCTTTCTCTACTTCTTTTCTGACACCCTCACCAGCATTTTACCAGCGGTCACTCTGCAGTACTTTTACTTATACATTTATTTACTTGTTTATTCATTGTTTTCAACTGGTCACTTCCCATGTCCGCCTGATGAAGTTAAGGATCACATCAAAGACCCCTGTAGCTGCCTATGTGACTAAAGCCGTAGTCACATGTACAGGGGTTTACCCGCATGGGTTTTGTGCACGTAGATGATCGTAGACAGGTGTGGCCGCATCTTATTGGGACTGCAGGTGTGTCTTGCCCTTGAGGCTTGTGCGGCCAACTTTGGAGACTTCATGAAAATGAAACTTACCGCTGTCAGACATGTGGTATTCGTATCATGAAGTATTTATGTTTGTACGCTAAACTCATCAGCACGACATGCCTGCATCTCACCTATTTCCCCTTACTTACCCTCAAATATGTGTCTTAAGTGTTCCCCTCAATCTGTTGCCCGCAGCACGCCCATAGAAAATATGTGCATGAACATTTTTTGGTTGTCTACTAACCTAACATTTCCTGCGGGTCACATCCTTATGCCGTGCAGATTTGTCATTTTTTTTACCTGTCCATCTGTCAGGGTAGTTTAAGTCTTTGATTGCAACATACCTCCAAGTCTTTTTCAGGTATTACTGGTGAAAGTATTCAAAAACAATAAGAGTTAATATTGAAATATTGTTAAAAAGGAATTGTTCTGCCTCATCATTCATTTTTAGCTATATAGAGATACACACATTAATTATAGTTAATTAGGCATTAAACAATGTCACGCATCTGTTAACTGTAAATAAAGATCCATAAGGACTTTTTTAAAACAAAATATAATTTTAAAGGACTGAACTATAACAGGTGCCATGTATCTCGTATGTCGTGAACATTTCTAATTTATTTTCCCACTATAAATATAAAATAGGACGGCATAGACATTAAATCATTTCCTGTTTAAATGGTGACATCAGTTGCTTCTAAGATCATTAGTATAATTTGCTTTGTTTCATTTCATCACAAATCTGGAGTTGAAACCTGCAATAAATGTAGAGAATAATAATCAAATCAATATTTAATTGTATAGAACCTCTCATACGTATAACTCAAAGTGCCGTTCACCAAAATTAATAATAGAAAGCGAGCAGAATAAATTAAGAATTAGAGCCTCCACACACAACTCCCAACCCCTTCTCACATCTCCTACCCCCTTAACCAAAGAAGATAAACATTGGGAAAAAGGCTCAGTGTGGAAAAAGTTGGTTGGGGGAAACGCTAATAGCTGGGACCTTTTTCCTCTGGGGACAGATGCATAGCCAGCCAAGTACAGAATCGCTGGCACAGACTCAGCCTCACCACAGCAAGGCAGCCATGCAGGTCCCCATGTAGAGCTACAGCGGCTGAACAGCAGCCGGCCCTGAGGGATAGGATCCAACTGAGGAAGCACTAAAAGAGAAATGTGAAAATAAAAAGAAAACGCTGATAAAAGTAGCAAACAGTAAAACATTAAAATGAGTTTTGATAATACAGTGTTAACCCGTAAGACAATATAATAAGTAAATTAACAAAAAAAATACAATGAGCTAAACACAGGGAAAAAGATGGATCTGAAACTTTTTTTTTAAATATTGACTCTCTCTGTGTTTATATACAGCATTTATATATATATATATATATATATATGTGTGTGTGTGTGTGTCTTTAAGTTTATATATATATATATATATATATAAAATTAAATACATACATACACACACACACACACACACACACACATATATATATATGCACAGTAATCCCCCTCTTCTAAATCCGCAAATACGCGGATTCCGCGAATACTTAGAATCCTCTGAGCGAGGTAGCCGAGGGGCGCTCTCCTTGCGGTCTGCAGAGGGACTGTGCGTTGGCTACCCCTCCTCCTCTCTTCATGCCTGCGTTCCGCCACCGTGCTCCAGAGCCTAAGATACACTTCCTTTAGACGCAAAATTTTCATAAAGCGTCTTGAGTTGTCTGAGTTTTTGTGATGAACTGGAAGTCACATGACTGAAAAAACATCTGTGAATACGTGAAACTGCGAACAAAGAAATGCGAATGTATATATATGTGTGTATGTCTATATATGTGTGTGTGTGTGTATATATATATATATATATATGTATATATAAACTTTTATGAAAGGCATTTTCTACTTAAAAACATTAATATTTGCACTGTTCTATAAATTTGTCTTTAAACGTCTTAAAAATATGTATGTAACATAATTAACACAATCTCTTATCATTATGCATTTCCCATTGTCCAAAAAGTATTTTATGCAGATTTTTCTGAAATTAAACAGAAAGTCTTGAACTGTAACCGAATCAAACACTTTAATGGGTTGCCTTCAAATCACATTTATAGCTCGACCTGCCAGCTTTTCCTGACGTGAAATCATCTGTGAGTTTTGCTGCAAAGTTGTATCTCACCATATGTGTTTATTTTTTTCTCATTAAATCTGGGTTGGGACCAGAAGCATGCGGTATCCCATGTTTTATTTATATCAAGGATGTGTCGACTCCGCTCGTCTTCAGCTCCGGCTTTTTGATCTTCTTTCATTAGAGAATGTTCAATATTTATCAGCACTGTCTCCCATTATTCTGCACATGGATAGGTCCAGCTCTTTTACCACTTCAGAGCTGGGCAGTTATCACGACTTTCTTGCACATTTGTTTAGGAAATGATACAGTTATTCTTTTAAAATACTCCTTATGTTCAGAAAGAAAGGCTTCTTTTTGTTTGAAAGCATTTGACTGGGGATCTTGGCTATTATTAAAACCCTTTGGTAAATCTTCAACATAAGGAACTCACTCAAAGAGCCAAAAGGACTCAGAAGAAATATTTAATGAAATCAAAACATGGAAGTTATAATATCACAGAATTTCTAAAAAAATAGGTCATGTATTGGAACAGCTTTTGTCATGGCTGTGGCGCCGAGGTGTTACAGTATAACATATACAGTCATTAGTCAATAGTATAATACACCGACAGTATATTAGTTTACGATTGGAAGGTTGCAGATTTGGTTCCCAAAGTGTCAAAATGTTCTTGGTCAAGACATGGAATCCAACATGCTCCTTGTGGTGCTTTGTATAACTGATCTGTAATCATTGGTGCTGAAGTAGAAAAAGTACAAAGTAAACACCATTTGCCACCATTAACGTGTTAATTGTATTTTCCAGTCAATAGAGTTGGTATATATCCTCCTTTCAGTAATTGGAACTTGTTGATAAACCTAGTAGACTTTGCTGCTTAAGTCTGTGTGATGTCATGTTTAGACATTTAGAGCACATTTATAGGTGTTTTGTTTGGGCCAAATTCTGGTATGATCCAACCACAACACTATTGTCTATTAAAAAATATGCTTTCACTGGCTGAAAAAGTTTCTAGTAATCAATATTTGTTGGTTTATGCCATGTTTTTCAACCTTTTTTGAGCCAGGGTACACTTTTTCCTCTACAAAAAAGTGTGTGACACACCAACATCCAAATATGTAAAAGAGGAGAAACTATATAGTGTGTATTGAAGTACATTCACATTTTCACTCTCCACAAAAGATTGTGGAGAGTGAAAATCTTTTGTAATAATTCAGGCAGAAAAGCTGGAAGTTCTGACTGATTTTCCCTAAGTGTTGTGATCATTATTAATAATTATTTTCAACTTAATTAGTTGAAAATGTGCTCAAGTTGTTGTTTTTCCCTTTATTAATAACTTTATTAATATGCAATTTTCTGGGACCTCACAAAAAAAACCAATAACATATTCTTACCAAAGAGTGATTAATTTATTTTATTATATATTTTTAATTCAAATCCAACCAAGTTTACCTGATCACTTGGGTTTGAACCAAAGCCTAAAGGAAATTCACAAACCAGGTTCTCACATGACTTTGGGTATCGCAAGCCCCTTTTTTCTTACCTGGTAAGTTCTTTGCTATATTTAGATGATTACAACCTTGTTCGGATCCAAAAATTGTCAATGGGTCAAACATACCTGTGATTTGTCAGAGTTTACACTGGATTTACATTGGTCCGTCGATGTTGCGTCTCTGTTGTGATGCAGTGATGTGAAAAAATAGAACATCTCCTAATCAATGGAAATGTACTTTCGAAAATTACACTTTCCATCTCTAATCCAGCCATTTTCTAAACCGCTTTGTCCTTTTCGGGGTCACAGGACTGCCGGAGCCAAACCTGGCAAACAAAAGTTAAAGTTCCATTAGCTGTCACACACCTAGATGGGTGAAATTTGTTCTCCCCATTTGACCCATCCCCTGGGGGAGTGGTGAGCTACAGGCACAGGCGTGCTCAGGAACCATATGGTGGTTTAACCCCTTCATGCTGAGTGTCAAGGAAGGATCCCATTTTTAGATTCTTTGGTATGACCTGGCTAGGATTTGAACTTTCGACCTTCCAGTCTCAGGGCAGACACTCTACCACAAGGTCACTGAGCTGGGCAAAGGCACAGGTTGCCAGTCTGTTGCAGGGACACAATCACACCTAGGGGCAATTTAGAGTAACCAATTAACCTATGAAGCATGTTTTTTTTAAATTAAACTTTATACACTATAATTATTTAAGGGGACGTACCCACATGATAATGCATGCTAACTCCATTATCACCATGGGCTAAAGAAAGTTTTGGAAAATTTCAAAAGTACCAAAACAAAATTCATGACAGAAAACATGCATTTTGAAAGAACTTGGTGAAGACGGCCACGGGTGGGACAAACTACTAAACATGGGGGTGGCAGGACAAACCACTCCTCCGGAATCCAGGGAAGAAGGGGTACGGATCAGAGACACAACAGAGACAATGTAAACTAACTGATGGTCGTGAGATGGACTCACCACGCCACGCAAGGGTGGCACACCACAGAGGGACCAGTGTAAATCAGACTGGCAATTCAGCAATCACCTTTATTTCATTCATGTTAATTGATTAAAATACTTAAAATACTTTTATATCTCTAAGCGGGTGCAAGGACGAAAGAAATGAAGATGTCGTCCCTTGGGTTGTTTTTTTCTGTTTATGCATCCATTTGAGAATTTCCTCTGCCATGATGTTTTTCTACATTCCAATAGACAAGCAAGTCATACTATGTGGCACTGATTCCTAACAGACTTAATTCAGAGTGAATTCTTGTATATTTTCTTTGCCTGCTTGAAAACACATCGTCTTTGTTTTAGCACTTTAGTGCCAAGACATAAAAAGTACTTGTGCAATCATTCCTATACTTGTTGTCTCCTATAGAGGTATGCAGGGTGAGTAGACTCTATTTCTTCTGTAACTTGGCCAGAGGTAGAGTCAACCCTGTGTAGGTTGACAGGCCTCTTGGTATTTTACCAGACAAAGTAAAGCTGCCTTCATTAAAGTAAAGCTTCAAACATCAGGGACTCGAGCCCAGCTTGTCTGCTCTAACCTATTCTATCAAAGCCTTGTACCTACCAGGGGTGTCCACACCTCTCTTTTGTGTTTTGGCTAGTCAGGTGTAAGGTCACCGCTTGTTGCTGCAAGCTGCTGCTGGTCGGATTGCTATTTCTGCAAATCAGACCCAGCTTGACAATAGGGCTTCACTTGGGGGTCAAGCCTTCCAGCATGTCGGTACAGGTTGAATGCAAAATTGCAGCACAGAGAGGGGACGGGAATAGAGTGCTACTTTCAGCGCTTTTCGTGTGACATGAAAGAGGGACTCTGACTGCAAAGTACATAAGAGGTTGCAACTTTGCTCACCCTCTTGTGATTTAGAAAAAGTACAAAATGACAAAGTGCAATACAAGAACAGAGGACAAAACCGCGCCACTACATTTTGGTTTTGTAATTACTTTTTAGATTTATGCACCTTGGAGCGTACTGTGATATGGATGAATCTATTCTTAGGTGGTTTGTCACAGTGACACAGAAAGTCATCGTTTTGAGCTTCAATGAAAGTAATTTTCTTATTTCAGTAGATATTACATGTTCCTAAAATTACAGTGCCTTTCAGAAGACAGAATAACATGCATACAGCTTCTTTTTATTAAACAATATGTAATTGAAATCTCAATAAGACTGAAACTTTTCTCAAATTTTACTGGATTATTAATACATGACATGATTTTTATGGTCTATTGCTAGCCCAATAGATGACGTTGTCAAATTAATCTTCAAATGACGTGTTCCTTGTTGTCTCAACTTTTCCATCCAAGTTAGCAAGTTATTGTATTAAGAAATTAAGTCTATTCTAGCGAAGTAATAAAGTAATAAAACCAACAGAGACTTATTTTTAAAAAGAGTCTTATTTTGGACAAAAAATAATAAATTTAATAAAGTTTTCAGATGGTCGAGATATGCATTTTTAGGTCACTAGTGTTGGATGACCATCGTCATGATATGTGCTTAAAATAGGTCAGCCATGACACAAAGAGATAAGTGTTCCACTGCTTATATTTGAAATATTTGTTTCTGACTGGAGATGAAAACCAGTTAACTAAATCACTAAGCCCCTAGACCACAGGTGTCGAACTCCAGGCCTCGAGGGCCGGTGTCCTACATGTTTTCCAACCAACCTGCCTTTGAAGCTCCTTATTGGCCAAACACACCTGATCCAGGTAATGAGCAGCAAATAAGGCAGGATTCTGGAAAACCAGCAGGAGGCCGGCCCTCGAGGCCTGGAGTTCGACACCCCTGCCCTAGACATTAAGTCCAAGGGCTCAAATCTAGTATCAAGTACAAAAAGTAGTACATTTGATCGTGTTATCTATTGAAAAAAAAATGTTCCCAGAGATCTGTAAATTATGACTATGCAAAATCAAAAAACCTAGGACATAGTTTCTGCAGAGCGGTAGTAAGATTAAGATTAAAAAAATCTTTATTTGTCCCACAATGGGGAAATTGCAATATGCAACAGCGCAGGTACAGAGATAGGTGAGAGGATGAAAATAAAATACAATATACATTATAAAGAGCTAAGATGATGAATATACAAAGAATAATCAGTAATATATAGTGTACTGTAGTAATATAGTAGTGTACTGTAGTTCATTTGGAATTCGCCCTCGAGCTGAAGGCAGGACTCTTGGCATGTACTGATTTCCCATGATCCATTTTTTTACACTCTCTCCCTCTAGCTTACAGCCCCTTACAACCCCAAGCTAACATTATAGCCGTCCAACAAATATGGCAAGCAATATTGGAGTGTACTTGAGCTATAAGTGTGGCAAGTACACTATAGACCATATACTAACTGAATATGTCTTCAGACCAAATTGGAATTTCAGAATTGATTTTCGTGTTTAGTCATCAAAACTATGAACACTTTATTCCCAAAAATAAAACACTACAAATATTAAGCTTTTTGGTATATTTACTTAGATCAAAATTGACTTTCTGCTTTGTATTTTTTCTGCTAATATTTTAACAACATGCTAACGTTTTTGGCTAATTTGGCATATACTGGAAATGATTTTGGGCTAATTTTGAGTTAAGCTAATATTTTAACAACATGCTAATATTTCTGGCAAACTTGGCATATACTGAGACTTTTGGGGCCAATTTTGTGTTAAGCTAATATTTTAGCAACATGCTAACGTTTTTGGCTAATTTGGCTTATACTGAGATTTTTTAGTCCAATCTGGAGTTAAGCAAATATTTTATCATCATGTTAATGTTTTTGGCTAATTTGGCATATACTGAGATTTTTGGGGCCGATTTCAAGTTAAGCTAATATTTTAGCAACATACTAATGTTATTGGCTAATTTGGTACACACTGAGATTTTTTTTTTTTTTTGCTAATTTGCTGTTAAGCTAATATTTTAATAACAAAATGCTAACATTTTTGGCTAATTTGGAATACACTGGAAAATTTTTTGGGCTACTTTCGAGTTAAGCTAATATTTTAGCATTATGCTAATGTTTTTTGGCAAACTTGGCATATACTGAGATTTTTTAGGCCAATTTGGAGTTAAGATAATATTTTAGCAACATGCTAATTGTTTTGGCTGATTTTGCCTATACTGAGATTTTATGGACAGTTTGGAGTTAAGTTAGTGTTTTAGCAACATGCTAATGTTTTTGGCTTATTTGGCACATAGTGAGATTTTTGGGGCCAATTTAGAGGTCAGCTAATATTTTAGCAACATGCTAAAGTTTTTGGCTAATTTGGCACATATTGATATTTTTTTGCTAATTTGGAGTTAAGCTAATATTTTAACAACGTGCACGCTTTTTTGGGCTGATTTGAGCTCTACTGGAGATTTTTGGGGGCTAATTTTGAGTTATGTCTATATTTTGGCAACATACTAGCTTTTTTTGGACGAAATATGCATGTTTTGAGGAGTTTTTAGCAATTTTTTCCTGAACATTAAGAAAAATAGTTCAGTTGTCTATTTCTTATATTTTCAGGGAATCTTCAGGTCCTTTAACAATTTTAGCATTATAGAAATAGCTTAAGCATTTTCAGCAGTTATAGTAAATTTCTTGAAACAATTTCAGCATGTTCAGGGACCACATTCAGCAAACACCATTCACACTAGAGTTATCATAGGTAATGGAACTTTACTAGTTTTGTAATAATCATTGACAATCTGGGCTTAGTGCCTTGTTCTAGGACATCATTTCTGTCATCAAGGGAATTCAACCCCTAATTGGCATATGGCAGCTCAACCCATTTGTCTACAGCCACCTAACTGGCCTTCCTTGATAGTCCAAAAAAATGCTAAACATTTCTTGTCTATAAGGGCTTTTCACATTGCTGCCACAGTGTTTCATAAAGGCAGATGACTAACTTAACTGAGAGCTTGTCAAATAGAGTTTAGAGCAAAAGACTCAGCATGTGGTTCAAACTTTCTGTTTTTTTTTTTCAACATGTCATTCATTCAGATTCACAAAGAGATTTAAAAAAAAAGAATTTGACGGCTTCATAGCCTTTCATATGGTAATATATTAGGCCAAATCCATATTTTGGACAACTCAAAGTGAATATATAGGGTAGTTTCGGATTTCTAGTGAAAAATGACTTTTTTGGCAACTTACAAACCTCAACTTTGAATACCCCTTTTTTAGACTTGTTTTAGATGTTCTTACAGTAAAGTCCTTTGCTTGTGGCTCAACATATTTGTTGTCTTCCCACAGAGACACAACTACGATGTGGAAAGAGAAAAAAAAACAAAAAAAAAAATCATGTCCCATTTTCTTTTGCAAGGAAACATTTGCACCTGCTCTGTAAGACTGATTTGTTTTGAAAAATGAGTTCCAGCAATGAAATGGAAAGCTTTTTTTCTTTTCCATCAAGTCATCTGCAGAGACGTATTTCTCAACACTGCAACGGCGCGAAATGAGACTGTTATTGAAACAACTGAGCAAATTTAAGCAGCCCTTTTTGTGTAATCACTCGAGCAGAAATGGCTTTTTAGTGGGTACGTTTCGTGTCATGTATAGGGCTGGTCAAATTCTTATTACCAATGATCACCGTGTATCACTTGTTCGCCTCAGGCATTACCACAGGGGTGAAGGGGATGGGAGTCTAACGGGGAGATGGGTCTGAATATATAGAGGACATTTTAGCTCCTCTTTTTATTTTTTTTTATTAGTTTTTCATATACTTTTGCATCATTTGAGATAATATATCAAAAGTTGTTTTTCCAGCTAATTTAGATAAAATAACTTTTAATTGGAAGATGAGGGTTAAGATATACATTTTTTAAAAGTTATTTTTCTATTTTTATCAATAAGCAGTTTGTTTTTAGCAATTTAGTGGTATTTTTTAGCTTTAAACATCACTTTTTGAACAAAGTACTCAAATGCAGAAGTATTATACCAACATAAATAGAATATTTTTAAAGTTAAATTCACAACACGTAGCTTAGGACAAACTAGAATTTGAATTTCAGACCAAAACCCTGTAGTCTTAAACTGTGATTCCTCTCACTAAGTCCGTCCAAGCTCTTCTCCACTGCCTCATGCCAACACTAGAAGAATAATATCCTGTACTTCCTCTCGTCTGCCCAGCAGGACAAAGAAAGGGTCAGTTAGAATCTAATGAAGCAGCAATTTCCTTTGACAAAATTGAGTACTGATACCAAATATTTAATTTGAGCCAATGAAAACTGCGATAGCTGGATGTCTACCGATGATTATGCCATTTTCCTGGTGGCTCATGAGACTCGGTTGATGCGATTAGGTTTGGCGATGTAATGTGCACGTACATAGAGCCACTTTATCATTTAGTAGCAACTGTGTGGAAAAAATGGTACACTTTCTTCCATTCTGAAGGCTAAATAAATGTGGATATCAACAAAAATAAACAATAAAAAAACAATTCACCTTTAAACATTCCATTCCATAACACAATTTATATCTATATTTTTTTTAAGAAGCCAAAATGTTGGAGCTCTGGATGTGTTTAATAGATTCAAACAACAAAAAACAGCACGATATACACACTCACTGGTCTCTTTATTAGGTACACCTTACGAGTAATGGGTTGGACCTCTTTTGCCTTTAGAACTGCCTTAATCCTTGGTGCCATAGTTTCAACGAGGTACTAAAAACATTCCTCAGAGAGTTTAGTCCAGATTGACATGATAGCATCACAAAGTTGCTGCATATTTGCCATTCAAGATGTCAATCTCTAGTTCCACCACATCCTAAAGGTGATCTATTGGGTTGAGATCTGGTGACTGTGAAGGCCATTTGTTCAACAAACCCGTCTGAGATGATTCCAGATTTATGACATGGTGCCTTATCCTGCTGGAAGTAGCCATCAGAAGATGGTAGACTGTGGTCATAGACGGACGGACATAGTCAACAAGAATTCTCAGGTAGGTTGTGTTGTGCTTATTTTGTACTTAGGGACCCAAAGTGTGCCAATAAAATATTCCCCACACCATGACACCACCACCATCCTGAACTCTTGATACAAGGCAGGATGGATCCATGCTTTCATGTCAAATTCTGACACTACCCTCCAAATGGTATAGAGACTCATGAGACCTGACAACCTTTTTCCAATCTTCTATGGTCCAGTTTTGGTGAGTCCATCTGCCTCAACGTGTCTTTTGTTCAGAGATGCTCTTCTGGTTACTTCGGTTGTAACCAGTGTTTCTTTTGGATCCAGTCTGGTCATTGTCCTCTGACCTCGGGCACCAACAAGGCTCCCACAGAACTGGAATTCACTGGATATTTTCTCTTTTTCTGACCATTCTCTGTAAATCCTAGAGATGGTTGTGGGTGAAAATCCTTGTAGATCACTTTCTGAAGCACCAACCTGTCTGACACAAACTACCATGTCACAATAAAAGTCATTTCAATTACCTTTCTTCTCCATTGTGTTTCTCAGTTTGAGCTGTAGCAGATCGTCTTGACCATGTCTACATACCTAAACGCATTGAGCTTCTGCCGTTTGATTGGCTGATTAGAAATTTGCACTAACAAGCAGTTGGACAGGTGTGCCTAATAAAGTGGCCAGTGAATGCTGATGTATTAGTTTCTGCTTAATTTGAAAATGATTCACATTTTTTGCATCATAGATCAGTGCTGAAGATGTTTTCTTGATCATTGTCTAACATAAATCAGTCTCAGATTTTGTGTCATCTTCATGTTATTACTGCAGTTTCTGTTTATTCCAAATATTTTTAGTCACTTACAAAATGTATTAAAAGGTCCTTAAATGTCAAGAAAAAATACAATAATTTTACAGTTATTATGTAGGGTGATCAATAAAAATATGCTGTAACTTACTGTAGACAAAAATGAGACTAATGGTTAGACAGGATGACTTTATTGGGTTATACTATAGTGTTGGTCCACTACAATTATTACTAATTACATTTTTTTTTGTCAATTGTGAATCTCGAATTGGCCATAGACTTGTACGTTTTTCAGAGACCACAGTTTATCTATTGATGGTGGTTTTTTGTTATGTCGACATATTTTATTTTTTTTACAAAAATGCTTGTTTTTTATGGAGCCCCTAAAGGGACATGGGGAAAAAAATTAAAGTAAAAAAAAAAATATACTAACTGGTGCGCACCACTTACTATCTGGTGGGCACCACTTACTATCTGGTGCGCACTACTTACTTACTATCTCGTGCCCACCAGTTAGTAAGTGGTGTGCACCAGTTATTAAGTAAGGCCCACCAGTTAGTAAGTGGTTCCCACCAGTTAGTAATTGGTGCCCACTAGATTGTAAGTGGTGCGCACCAGATAGTAAGTGGTTCCCACCAGTTAGTAATTGGTGCCCACTAGATAGTAAGTGGTGCGCACCAGATAGTAAGTGGTTCCCACCAGTTAGTAAGTGGTGCGCACCAGTTATTATTATTATTATATTTTCTCTTGACTTTAAATTCCGATGTCCCATTTAGGGGCTCCATAAAAATAAGCATTTTTTTAAACTAGATTTTTTTTTACATTTTGCAAAACATTGCACACCTGGTGTATTTTTTTTTCTGATTCCACAGCTGCCCTTGCATGTGTTATTGTATGTATCTGTTCTTATACCCCTACATGTTTCAAATTGCTCAGTCAAGTCAACAAAGATATATTTTAGGAATAATTTACTTAAAAAAAGCAGATGGGAATTTTCGGCATTAACGTAGCTCAGTAACTTTGACAAAGTTGCCATTAAACTATTTTGATTTGTCATTTAGCATTTGACAACCATAATTCTCCATTTGTCAAAGTCATGCGTTTTGAGATATTTGATTTATGGGCCGTGCTTGCAAGAGAAGTACCATTAAAACGTCTTTGTAAAATGGTTTCAGCTTACTTCACAGAGATCCTGCTCATAGGGTGTACTGAATAGAGGGGTTAAAAATGGTCATTAATCACATCTTTCAGCCTTTGCTCGACCGTCCAAGTTGCTCTAAAAGCCAACAGGAAAGAGCTCCATACATTAAACAAAGCACTGTTTAAACATTAAAGTACGACACGATGGAACATGTTTTGAAATAATGATGTTTGGCCTTTTAGTGGTTTCATTGACCCGTGCAACATCGTTCTAAGTTGAATCCATTAGTCTGGTGGACACAGCTTCAGCATATGATGCTGTAATGGAATGTCAAGGTCACACGTCAGGAGCTCAGACACTCAATGTTCTGCCAGGGGACGATTTTGATGTAGAAATGTTCCCTGAAACAGTGGCTTGAGTCGGCTCCAGCATTCATCAGGAGGAAGTCATCCTCAGCACTTGCGTTTGGCCTCCCAGTTCCCAATCAATCTGACTTTGAAATGTAGGAAGGAGTCCAGGGAGAGTAATCAAATTCCCTGCAGCAACAGTCACAGATGGCGCTGGTTCCCATGAGGTGGCAGACTAACCACTTGGCCTGCTGTGAAAGAGTCCAATAATTCCTAAAGTATTTTTGGGTCCAGCACCTGAGGGCTCCCATCGCTTTTGTCTTAAGGGACTCCAAAGACAAGCAGTCAAAACTTTTTTTCCTTTTTATTTGTTTGTCTGTGTATGGTGTTTGAGACACATTTTAAAGCACTTTAAAAATAGGTAAAGTGCCTGACCCTCAGCTCCACAATTAGTTTTGTCTGATGCAGCTTTTCCTTCTATCGATCTCAACTCCCCGGTGCGGGCAAAGAAGGGAGTAGATGAATGGCTTTGCCCTGCTTGCTCGATGGGATCACACTAACCTTGTTTAGCTAAGTAACTCAATGCTTTCATACAGTTGGGTCCAAAAATTGTCAATAATAATAACATCTTGCCAGCATTTTTCCATGTGTTCTAAACCATCAGCTATATGCTTTATTTATTTATGTGCTTTTTTTATTTCACCTTTATGCAGTTTTTTTTTTTTTAGCTCTAAGGACAATGCAAACAATGTTTCAGGGAAATATTTTCAAGTCTGTTTGATTATTGTAGCATTTTTGTTACTACAATAAACCAGGAGTGTTAAACTCAATCGCACAGGGGGCCAAAATCCAAAACACACCTTAGGACGCGGGTTGAAAAGAATAGATTTGTATTAAACACACTAAAATTACATTTTAAAAACTTGGAAAAACTTAACATTTTAACATAATTCTAAACAAAATACTGTATATAGCATTACCTGCAATAATGCCAGTGAGATTGCTGTATGCCGAATTTAGCTGCTAAATATTAGCTAGTAAACTTAGCTAAATTTAGCTAGCTAAATGCCAAAAAAAAAAAAACTTTGGTTAGCCATACCAGCTAGCATGTAGCTGAAAAAATGGCTAAACTTCAAAATAGCCTAAACAATTTTAAAAAGCTCAAATTAGCCAAAACACCTAGCATGTAGCTGAAATATTAGCTAAACTACAAGATAGCTAAAAAATCTTAGTAAATGCCAAAATATTCCAGAAAACTATAACTTGTTAACATAATTATGAACAATAAAAATGCAGGAATATTATTCCAGAAAAATCAACTTAAACTTTAAATAACTTTCAATATTTTACTCTCCATAAAAGTATTTTTTTTCAACGTATGCAGATGGACCAAGCAGTGAACAAAAGCCTGCCTTAGAGTTTAGCTCCATAGTAAAATTTCTTTACCTGTTTTTATACCTTTAGCTAGCTGTAAAGATGGCAAAATTGTAATGTGACACAACGCAAATATTTCAGGATATATCAAGAAGGACAGTGGGTGGACTGGACTGTTGCTGGAAGTCTTGAAAAAGTTTGCGCAGGGAGGAAATGGAAATACTTCACAGAAAGAACCCAGTAGAGATTCAAACCAGGACCTTCTCACTATCAGGCACAACTTACCACACCACTGCATGGCACACTTTCAGTTTGAGTGGAGTCCATTTACCTACTTAAAATGCAACTTACTAATTAGGAAAGCAAAGGGGTAATGATGGGCCCTACAGGACTATAACTACCATAATTTCTGGACTAGAGTGCACCATATATAAGCTGCATCCGCTCTATTAAGAAAAAAAAAAGGAATACAAGCCTCACCATGCTATAAGACACAGATATCTATATTAAAAAATTTGATATTTACTGCTTGTACAAATCACATTCAATTACAACTAGATCGCTTGAAAGGGAGTGGGAGGAAGCGAACTTATATAATCCCACCCCGGCTCGACCATACCATTTTCTCTACACGAATTATTAATATCAATATATAAAGTTGATGCTAGGGGAAAAAAAAAAGACCTTAAGGACCATTACTGCAGTACGGTCAGCTATTGTACCCCAGGAGAAGATCAAATATCTTTATGATTTACGACAAAATGACAGATTAAGGCAGTTATTCAAAGACAACTTTATACTGTCAAGACCAGAGAACTGAGAAGGGATTATCACTGTTGGTGATCACTGTAAGTAGTAAGGTGTTCACATTATACTTCTAGAAACATGAATTTAATAGCAAAAAAGTGTATTCTGAATGAGACACTTTAGGGTAAAGCACTGAGAATATGCCACTTTGTAGAATTTAGTATGACTTGACAGTAATATGTGCTCCAATATGTATTTTATCTCATAAAACACATTGTCATATATCTAATACTCAAGTGGTTGATGGTTATTGCTGTTGAAGTACTGGAATTGTATTTACATCTAAATTCAATTTTGTCTTCTCTGGTACAGCAAACTATTTATTTATACACTTAGTCTTTTTAATTGGCTTGGTAATATTTTAATAGAGTACTTAATTTAAATATATTTTGTAATTGTCTAGCACTAAAGTAGGTATCAGGGTTTGAAAACCTGTGCTTACAAATGCACCAGACTTTGGATGAGCTTTCTGATAAAATAACTTCTAATGTCAACCAACACCGTAGTAGAGAATCATTTAATAACCTTCTGGTGCAATGTCAGGCCTCTTGATAATTTACCTTTATGTTGCATTTTGAGCAGCTCCTAGATTTGATAAATATATTGAATTTATTTAAATAATGTATCTTATTAAAGAAAAAAAAACACGGTCTTAAATGTGTAGTGAACTGATTTGTTTAGCATTTGATTATGAAAAGTAAAGAGCAGAATGGCAAAACGGGAGAAAAATCCCCAAATGGTATGAAGGCATATCTAGAGGGAAGTTTAGATTGATATTTTCCTTTAGCTGAAAAGGGCTTACGGAGTAAAGGCTTAAAATGGATGCTTGCTTCTATAATAACAGCACTCCCTTATTTTGCATGACTTACCCACCTGTGAGTTCATGGTTCCTTTAATGTATTCTGTGCTTGCCCTGGGATGTGGGATGGCCCCCAGTAGAACCGGCTAGTTCTTACTTAGAACAATAAAAAATAATTAGAAAAAAGTTTGTTCTCGTGATAATGAGAGAGTTTTTTTCATTATCATGAGATAACACATTGCGTTATCTCATGATAATGAGATAATGAAGAATATCCTTTTTTTTCTTTGATCTGCAGAAAAACAAAGTCGGATCAGACAAACACTGGATCAAATTATTTCTTGAACTCTGGTAGAAATTGTGCTGATGTTGTCGGTCATAAACAACGTCTAAATTGTTCATCGTCATTTGAGGAGAAGGTTGGCCCAGTTACATCTGCACAGGCAGCTGCAGTTCAGCGGTTCTGCGGTTATTGTCAATTTCTTGAGGGGAGCAGGCTGTCTAAATGGGTACAGATTGATGGATGAGTGGTGCAAGCTGGAAGGACTGTGTATCAGTCGGACAAGTTAGGCCGCCCTGGGCTTCCGTAGCCATCAAAATAAAATATTGGATTTTTTTTTATGTTTGTTTATTATTTGTCATTTTACTAGAGCTGGAAACAAGGAAAATTTCAAAGAGTTGAAAAAAACCTTTTTGATGCAAATTAGACAAGATAAATTAAAGGTTCTGTGGTTTTGTTCCTCAAGGTCCCCGCTCCCCAGGTGTTGTGCTTTATTTGGACATCTGGAATAAGTCATCTTGGGGAGGGGTACTGTAAAGGTTCTGGGGTTTTGTTTGTTCAGGTCTCCTCACCCCAGCTGTTGTGCTTTATTTGGGCATCTGGAATAAGTCATTTTGGGGAGGGGTACTGTAAAGGTTCTGTTTGTCCAGGTCTCCTCACCCCAGCTGTTGTGCTTTATTTGGGCATCTGGAATAAGTCATTTTGGGGAGGGGTACTGTAAAGGTTCTGTGGTTTTGTTTGTCCAGGTCTCCTCACCCCAGGTGTTGTGCTTTATTTGGGCATCTGGAATAAGTCATTTTGGGGAGGGGTACTGTAAAGGTTCTGTGGTTTTGTACTTCCAGGTCCCCTTCTCCAAGGTGTTGTGCTTTACTTGGGCATCTGGGATCTACTCTTTTGGGGATGGGGAACTGTAAGGGTTCGATTCTTTCAGGACCCTTCCCCCTAGATGTTGTGCTTTATCTGGGATCTGCCCTTTTGGGGAGGGGTACTGTAAGGGTTCTGTGTTTTTTTGTTCTGTTTTTATGTTGTTTTTGGTCTGAGTTGCCCTGTCAGTCACACCAGTTCCAAGTTCATCATGATCCGCAGTTGTCATGGTTTCAGTTAACTGCCTCCACCCTTTTTAAGTATCTGTCTTTCAATCCATCCTTTTCAGATCATCTGTTCTATTTTGTCACCCATGGGTTCTGTGATGTTGTAGTCTATTTATTTAAGGCTTTATTTTCTGCCAACAAAGCATGGTCTCCTACATTTTGGGTCATCCACCACCAGTTCTTGACAAATAAGAAGTTTGGTGCTTTGAATAGCAAAACTAGGTGGAATAAAACCCATTCATCCATTGTCCGCTACTTATTTGGGCATGGGTCATGGGGGCAGTAGTCTGAGCAAAGATTCCTGGCCACCCCCTCCAGCAGAATTTTGTGGGTGTCCCAGTACAGCTGAGTTGTTAGGATGTCTATGGAACATCTCCCAAAAAGGAGATGTCAAGGAGGCATCCGGACCAGTTGCTCAAGCCATCTCAGCTGGCTTCTTTCAATAGAGATGAGCACCAGCTCGTCTCCAGGCTCCATCCAGTTATTGAACTCTTCACTCTATCAAAAGTAGTGCCCAGCCGCCGTGCTAAAAAAACACATTTCAACTATTTGTATATGACCCTGAGCTCCTGATCACTGATCACTGTTGGAAAAAAGACTGACTGTTATATTGAGAGCTTCGCTTCCTGGTTCTTTCCCCTTGTCACTGGACAGACCAGTACAACAAGAACAGACGCCGCTTGTGTAAAAGACCCCAACATACCTATAGAAGCAGCTCTCCACTCGCTCAGAGAGGAAAATTTACCTTTATCTTGTCAAGAACTATGACCTCAGATTTGGCTGTACTGGCCCTCAACCCAGCAAACTGACGCAATGCATGCTAGAGGCCCAGGCTTGATAAGACCAATTGGACAGCATCATCCAAACAAAACAAAAAAAAAGCAAAGATGGAATTCTGTTATGTCCAAACCACCCCCTTTGGTTCTTGGCTGTGCCTAGAAATATATAACTTGAAAGTACATATATAGCATTAATCAAAGGGTGTACAGTCTGAAAGTCAAGTATCCAACAGTTTATGTGAAATTGAGGTTAATGGCTGTATTTGGCCGACCCCAAAAAACAACTTGCAGTTCTGCAAAGGTTTCATTTTCTCTGATTGAACTATTTTAACTCCATACTTTCTTTCAGTTCAGCCTGATATTCTTTAAGATGACAATTGTGCACAAACTTAGATTAATTTTTGTTTGTTTGCACTCTGATAATTGTGGCAATGCGAGCTTCATTTGCAGTAATTGTTCTGACAGAAATCTCCCACATATGATCATGATAAACAGCAGCAAGCTGAACAGCACTTTTTTAGTTATTTATGACAGGTTAGTTGCAGCGAAGTGCAGGAGGCACAGCAATCAAATGGTTGTGCTTTTATTTTTCTTTTTTTGTTTCGAGTGCACGCATGAGCTCGGCTGTCAGTCCACACTCGCATCAGGTCAAGCTGACAGGCTAAAACAAACACAGTCAAGCAGACAGAGAGGGTCGGCGTGGAGTTGCACATTTGGTATGAACACCACCTACGGGGGGCTTTCTTCTTAACACCATTTTTATGTTTGTTTCCCCTTTAGAGCACCTCATTTGCTTTAATAACATAATTTGCCCTAATTAATTGTCTTGCACTTCTTCTGCTTCCATGCAGAGAATGGTTCAACAGTCCAAAAAGCTCAAGTTGTGACAGAAACTGCTTGATCTGACCTTTGATGATGCTCCACGTGTCAGATGTGTGACTTTCAAATTGATAGATTGCCCTATTTTTAAACTTTATTAGATGGAGACTCGCCCTCCTTCTCCTTCCACAAGAACAAATAACTCTGTGTTACAGCTGCCTGATTTGACACTAAAAGCATTCCAATTAAAACACTTAGGGCCACTTTGTAGATTCTGGACTCTGGCCAAGGGCACCCCTGCTGCAGCAAGACCTTTAAGATCAGCCACCCCGTCTGGCAAAGGGCTCTAGAGAGTGACGGAAAATGTAAAAGATCAGGGATAAAAGACACTCTGGATAATTATATACCGACATTAAATTACCAGGTTTATAAACAGCTGTATCATGTTAAAGGTAGCGGAATGGTCTTAACCCTAATAGGGCTGTGGTAAATTAACTTCCAGCTATTGGTTGACCCTAGACCAGAATAACATTAGTCATTACATTATCTATTATTTCTAGCACTTTCAAGTAGACCTTTTTAGAAATGGTAATGCATTTAGTCACACTTTGGGGATTCAGATCAAATTAAGCTTACACTAAATACAGTTTTCTAATAACTTTTTTTTTTAACCTCCCCCAGTGTTAAACAAAAAATGTTGGTCTCCTTAATCCTTTTGTCTCACTCCAGTCATATTTTGATCTATTGTAAAAACATTCCTACCAACATTCCTAAGCCTAAATTATCCAAAACAACTAGCATGCAGGTGAAATATTAGCTAAACTCCAAATTAGCCTGAAAATGGAAAAAATCCTAAATTAGCCAAGATAGCTAGCATGCAGCTTAGATATAGCTAAACTCCAAATAAGCCTAAGAAAACTGAAAGAAAATCCTAAATTAGCCAAAAGAGTTAGCATGTAGCTGAAGAATTAGCTAATCTCCAAATTACCTTAAAAAAACTAAAAAAATCCCAAATTAGCCAAAAGAGTTAGCATGTAGCTGAAATATTAGCTAATCTCCAAATTAGCATAAAAACAAAAAAAAAAAACCTAAATTAGCCAAAATAGCTAGTGTGCAGCTAAAATATTAGCTAAGCTCTAAAATAGCCTAAAAAATCCTAATAAATGCCAAAATAGTCCAAAAAGCTAGCAGAATGTCCTATAACTTGCAACTTTACTACACTACGACTCCATGTAATATAAAGTAACGACTAATCGACTATCAAATTAGTCATCGACTACTTTATAAGTCGATAAGTCGTCGATTAGTCGACTAATCGTGGCAGCCCTATTTACAATTTTACTTTTGTGAAAAATTAATTATACATTTTTAAGTCATAATTTAAAATTAAAGCCGCGAGTGGCGTTTGATGGCCCGCAGTCACTACCCGCCCCCGCTGCCCATACAAAGACACAGAGAAGACGATCAAACTTGACTATCTACAGGAAGGACAAGTCGCAACAAGCTCTCGCTGCCCGCTCATACGCAACATTGACGCCCTAGCTGCCCGCCTATGCGCACATTTGCCACCCTCGCTGCCCACCCCTACATGCCCTCGCCAGCATCGAGGCCCACCTTTGACACAAGCTCACTTGCTGAGCAGCCACTATAACCCCCAAGTCCCCCCATTCTCTTTCTGTACAGCTGTTCTGAGATGTAAGTGAGAAATTCATTAAAAATACACTTTTTTCAAATGGCGGTTTTTCTGTTAGTGTTATCTCCATAGCAACCATTTTATGTTTTGTTCGCCTGAGGTCACCAAACAGATTGACGTTAGTTTCACAAGAATAGACGAAAGTACATATTTGGATTTCCTTAGCAACGGAAGTTATTTGCTAACCACGCCCACATTCCTTTTATCTTCATATTCTATGTTATAATACTTGGTAAAGCATCAGCCTGGGATCTACATATTACATTTTCATAGCAATGCATTGAAATATATGCGTGTATTAAGACTTTCGTGAGAATGAGACAAACAAAATGTTCGTTTAGCCCATTCAAATTTCTCAAAATATTAGATTTCTAAACAAATTGGCTGCCAAACCATAGGTTGTGTGGCCATCCCATAATAATTTAGAATCTCTAATTTAGAATCTTCTTTTGGATATCCCCGACAAATATATGTGGGTTTCGTTTCCGAATTGCGAAATACGTTTTTTTTTTTTTTTT
>NC_050513.1:6473953-6480601 GCF_002922805.2 Oryzias melastigma
CCCTTTTCTGCGACACTTTTTTGGTTACCAGTGCCACATTACAAACATTGCGGTTTTGAAAAGTTATAATGTCCCGTTCAGCTTGAGCCCCTGGATGCGCGAGTACCCTTTTTACGCAAACCGGATAAAATATGTGCGAGCTCGCGATGACCGCCTACAACTTCTAATTGCAACATTTTTCTCAAAGTAGATTCCCATTATGGTCGGTGATGTTACATAACAATTGATAAAAACCCCAAGGAGGTATTTCTTTTTGTACCTTGCTGTAAAAGTGCTTTAAAAAAAAAATGAAGATGGCGGCATCTTTCCAAGTTTAAAGGTCAATGAAACTTACATGGTCATTGTAGACTCCAGCTATGGACATGATTCTGAAATTTAGTGAAAATCGGACAAACAAGCGTTTTCCCATATTGTTGAAAAACGGGAAAATCACCATTTCTCCGACTTCGCCACATGATGGCCGCCAAGCCGTAGGTCGTGTGGCCATCCCATAATAATTTCAAATGTTCGAGGGCTTATCCCCGACACGTGTCATTGACCTTCGTTTGCGTATTTCAAAATATATATTTTTGGGCCCCATAAGCGATTTTCATTTTAAATTTCCCCTTGGTGTGATAAAATTTTGAGGTACTCATCGTTCATATGGCGGGGATTAAATTTAGGCTCAAAGGCGCAGAAAGATAGAATATTAATGCAGAACAATATGGTCCTTGCAGTCAGTAGACTGCTGCTGCGGGCTATAAAAATATTGAAATATGGTCAGATACAATCTTGGAATTTATCGGGATACGTATCGTGTCATGTGTATCGTGATACATATATGGCCAGACTCTTGCCAATACACACCCCTACTTATAACTGTTGAATTTGACCGTTTATGTGGTCTTTCAGTTCGTTTGGAAGTTTTTACACTCTTTCAGGTTTTCTCCACATTGTGTTCACTGCGGCTCTCTTTCAAAAAAAGAGATTTTTTCACTGGTTATTCAACAGTTTGCATGTAGATTTGGACACATTTATTCCGTAATGTTGTTTAGTATTGACTCTCACCGTTTTTGAGTCATGGCAAAACTTGATGCGAATCCCTTCCAGTTTAGCAACTATACTATAAGGGGAAGCCGACCAATGCTTTAGCACAGCACTATATCTCGTTACTGCAAACTTGTCCAAGTTATTCGTCGCAGCTATTAAAGGTAGATCAAACACTTACAGCAAGAAAGTTTTGCTCTGTAAAATGATAAAAAGAGTGTCAGTGAATGTAGCCTGAATTTATGGAACCACATAACAGCTTCAAATTGATACAATCTGGGGGGGATCATTTTGGACAGACAGAACCATGCTGACAGACTGTAAAAAAAAAGTGCTCTTGGTTATAAAGCTAATGCTGTCTCTAATGCACGGTGTGCAGCTGGCCAGGCAGCTTCTATAAATGACTTTCCATCTTGGAAAATGTGCAGAGCTCTGTGTTTATGTTGCTCTCTCTTACCCCCCATACTGTAAGTGTGAGCAGACTTTTAATGTTATTGAAGTATAAATCCTCAGGAAATGACACCTTCGTTTGCTGTTATCCCCAAGATGACAACATGCAAAACTGCTGCATCATGCAAATGCTGATGAGCACATTCAAGCTAAGAGGCGGCGGCATCTTTGAACCCCCCCTGAGGCTATGAGGACCAAACTCAAACTGAGATGGCTGGTAGTAAACCAATTTAACAATGCACCGTGAAGGAGGAGGTCGGCTACTCCGCATCGTTACTCTCTGGAAGAGAGCAGTTGAACATGTCACAGGGAGTCACAGTGTGATTTTACTTTAGGAGCCGAGAGCTCCACACAACCACACAATTACATGCACACTTAGGGACATTTTAGAAAGTTTGGACTATGGGAGGATGTCATAGAAATCGGAAAAAAAAACCCCACACAAGTCATTGCTGGGGTTTGAACCATGATCAACCACAACACCACCATATAGTCTTGCTTGCTTTACAGTCATAGTCCCATTCACCCATACATACACACACTCCCACACAAATGGTGGCTCCGTTGCCAAACACTAGCACAAATCTATAACCACCAGAGGCAATGTGGGGTTCAGTGTCTTGCACAAGGACACGTCAACACATGGGTGGGCGAGGTGGGAACCAAACCGGCAAACTTCCAATCAGAGGTTGAGCGCTCTATCTCAGTCACACAGCTGCCCTGTAGGTACAATCAAAGAGTATGGGGTCTGGATGAGTGGCAGGTATCTGGAAAAGCAATAAATCTATATTTTAAGTAGAACTTCTGGTACCCTACCCTTGTTTTGAAGTCGTAGCCTGTTCTACGATCTATTCTTCTGTCCCTGCACTTATCCCATCCATTTGCAAGTAAGAGTTCCACATATAACTTTTCTCGTGTTGCATGCCACCAGACTACTTAAGTGACTGAAGCGTAACCGAGAGAATCCAGTCGATTTTCAAACCAAAAGGTTTTTCAAAATAAAAGATTATTATTCAAACTTTTTGTCATTTTGCTCCCCTGACGACAGCTTACAGCTCAAGTGATTGAAAGTGTTGCTCAGAGAATCTAGAATCTAGAAATTTCCGTTGAAAAGATCATCAAAAGGAAAAAATAAAATAAAATACGGGTATAATTCATTATTTCTTCCGCAGGCTGGTGCCAATTATTCAATGGACCATTACCAGTTTGTGGCCTGATGGTTGGGGACCATTCAAGTTAACTCTTTGTGAAATTCACCACCTGCTGGTCAGTCTCAAATATGGAAAACAGCATTCAGGATATTCAGGGTAACCAGAGGTTTCAAGTGCAGTCCAGCTGGTTTTCCAGAAATCCTGCCTTATCTCTTACCGATTACCTGGATCAGGTGTTTTTAGTCAATAAAAAGCTTCAAAGGCAGGTTTGTTGGAAAACATGTTGGATCCCGGCCCTCGAGGCCTGGTTTTTACACCCCTGGTAAACATAAAGCGCTGCATTAAAGATATATCATTTCCTGTATGATCTCTAAATCGCTCTTTGAGAGATTTTAGAGTTTCCATGAGATTACAAAGCCAGTGCCTCAATCAGTGAAAGTGTAAAAAAAAAATCAATAAATATTCATATATTTTTAAACATCTTTTGTTAGTAAGAAAAACACAAGTGCCAAACTTTTAACAACTATTGATTGAAAAGTAATTGTATGTCGAATTTCATGAAATGCTGCAAAACTAGTGTATCTTCAGATTTTATTCTTTTAGTCACAGAATGAAAAATGGGATGCCATTATGAGGATTTATTAATCTTAATACCTAAGTCTGCCATCAATAAAGTGGATCAAGATGGTTATACTAACTTTTTTCTAAAATAGGTTTAATTCAGCCATTTTGTGACAGAAAGCCCATTTTTGCAAAGAAATTAAGCCCCTCCCATTCTATCCCCGAATTTAATGCAAACCCAGAATTTGACAATTCTGACAAAAATGAAACCTGACTTTCTGGAAACATTACATAAGCACTAATTGCATGATATTGGATCGTTCTACTATTTAGCAGTTAATGTTTCCAAATGTGCTGGTTGATAACAAGAAACAATGCTCTATAAACTGTAACTGATATTTGATACCTACTATTTAAGCCTTAAATGATTCAACAACTTTCAACTTTGGACTTAAAAACAATGAATCTGGCAAAAAAGCAAAAACAAGTTTGGTTAGAATTGACTGAAATGTATACTGAGATAATGAATTCAAGTTCAGATATATAGGGGGACCATTGTAGGCAATCAAATCGAAACAAACTAGAAAAATAGCCTTATCTGCAATAATGCTAGTGTAAATGCTTTTTGCTGAATGTGGTCGCTGAAAATGATTAAGCAACTAACTTTAATTCCTGTGTGATGTCCTGAACGAGCTGAATGTTTTGATCCCAAACTTGCATAATTTGCGAAAAGTGCAAAAGAATTTGAAAAATATCTTGAAAAATGTCTTTAAACATCGCGAAAATTTCAGAAAATTTCAAAAATTCCGTAAAGTTTATAAAATCCGAAGGTAATATCATGAATGTCCGGACCATGATGAATGTTTTTATACCAATATTGCATAGGTTTCAAAGTTCACAAAGAACTGGAAGAATTTTGTGAAAAAGATCACAAAAATTGCAAAAATTAAATAAAATTTTAAAATGCATAAAAATATCAAAAGTACAAGCATGTATGTCAGGACCGTGCTGAACGTTTAGATACCAATGTTGCATACATTTCAAAGTGCACAAAGAATTGGAAAAATTTTGTGAAAAGGATTGCAAAAATTGCAAATAAAAAAAAAAAAGTAAAAATGCATAAAAATATCCAAAGTACAAACATGAATGTCCTGAACTTGCTGAATTTTTTGATACCAAACTTGCATAATTTACAGAAAAAGCCCAAATATTTGAAGAATTATATAAAAAAAAAAAAAAACGCTAAATTGGTGTAAAATTTCCAAACTTGTGTAAGATTTCAAAAAATATGTAAGTAATAGTAAAAGCATAAATGTTCTTAATGGTTTGATTGCAGAAATTTGAAAAAAATCCCATTCATTTTCAAAGGGGCTAAAAATCGCATAAATTGCATAAAACATTAAAAACCGTAAAATGCACAAATAACCAAAGTACAAGCAAGAATGTCCCTAATGAGCTGAACTTCTTGATACCAAGATTGTAGAAATTTTTGAATTAAATCAAATCAGTAAAAACAAGAACATTTGCTTCATTTATTTATCCTTTTTCTGCAGTTTTACCTTTAGGTTTCGGTTTTTGGTTGTGTTCTTGTGACAAAAACCCGGTTTTAGACTGATCCTATTTCGCAGCATATTATTGGGTCCAGGAAGATACTTAACTGAACACATGCTCAAACAAGAAAAATAAAATAGTAATATTTACTATATATATATATACATATATATATATATATATATATATATATATGTATATATATAAATATATTTATTTTTATTATTATTTTTTTTTTCAAAATTGGAACCTGTCAGACTAATCAATCCAATGCCAAGGAATTTTTGAAAGTATATAATAAATACATATAGTTTGTGTGGCTTTCAATGAAAGAGGAAAGAACACAGTTTCAATCAAAACCTACTTGTGCCCTTTGCAGTTAACAAGTGACGATGTCACTCATGCCTGCGGGTGACGCTGTTTGTGGGACGTCACAATAACAAATTAGCCTCTGTCAGAGGTTGTCAGACAGAGTGCCACAGAGCTGGGTCACCGGCTGCCCACAGTGTGATTAAAGTGGCTGCCAAGTTAACTGAAAAAAAAAAAGAAAAAAATTCCTTCCAAAAAAAGACCACGGCTCAATTAGGAAAGCATGTCAGTTTTATCTCGAGCTGTAACAACATTCTGTAAACCTTTCATCAAAGTAGATGTCATACTGTTTGTGCTACTTTGGGATTTGTACAAGTTTTAAAGTCAGTCTCCACTTCTTTAAGCTTCAAACGTGATTGAATATATTTTCCTAGACGCAGCAAAGTCTGAAACTACTTTTATAGCGAACGATGTCCAAAAACAGTTGATATGGATTCATGTATATGCTTTCTTATATTGCTTGTTATTTAGTAATGTGAGCTTGAAGTTGTAAGGAGCTGTAAGCCAACGGAAGACAGTGCAGACGAAGGGATGATGGGAAATAAAGACAGGCTTACTCTGTGCGAACAGTCTTACCCACAACTCAGATGCAGTTTTCTGATGAACTACTGCTGTTCTGCAGAAAGTATGTCCTAGAAATTACAAGTTTTTTTTTAATAGTATTTAAGCTATTAATATAAAAGACAGTGTATAACGTGTGTAGTGAGGAGTTTTTAGTCCTACTTTACGGATAAATCCAGTTATACTAGTCAATTTTCTTGAAAAAGTCTAGGTTAACTTCATGGTCAAGGCTTCTTATTTCTTAATGCCATTTGTAATCAATATTTTGATTTCTCAAATGTTCTAGAAGTTTTCAAAAACAAGGGTGTATTGAGACTGGACAAATTTGGTTAGCTTAAAGTGAACAAGAGTTTATTTCCCCTGTTAATCCCAACATACTAACCGAGTACACCCAAGCGGACCCTAGTCTGGCACCAGGAACCGCTCTCAGACCCATCTTTGGAGGTGGTCGCTGTCGTTTCCCTCTTGATCCTCTTCAGTTTGAATAGACTCCAGGCTCAGAGTGGAACAACTGGACCAAAACGGCCATTGTAACTGGTCCCAGAAAGTCCAAATCCTATTGACTTCTACTTGACTAATCAATGCTAACGTCTTCTGGTCCCAAAATGGCGAAATCAGGCAATATCCGTATCGTGGAAAAATGGCGACTGAATCTAGTTCATTTTGTTGGAACTGGAGGCATCTGATTGGCCAGTTCATAACTTGAATAGGTCGCAAAAAGAAAATGTATCATAAAAAAAAAAAATAGGTTTAGCAAGAACATGTTAGAAGAGACTCACTCAGCCATGTCCTCCACCGACCACCAGAGGGAGCCCTCTCCTGAGTTCCTCACTCCAACTCCCATCAGCCTTCTCCATGCACAGCTGTTCATCATCATCATCATCAGACTCGCCAGCATATATACTCACTCCAGGCCACAGTTCAATGTGAAGTCTTGATTCTGTTAGCAGTCAGTCTGAGCCATTCTCCTAGTTAGTTT
>NC_050513.1:6481661-6483251 GCF_002922805.2 Oryzias melastigma
TAACTTCATGGTTGATGGTGATTTGTAGTGTCAGTGAGGCTTCTTATTTCTTAGTGCCATTTGTGATGAATATTTTGATTTCTCAAATGTTCTAGAAGTTTTGAAAAATAAGGGTGTATTGAGACTGGACAAATTTGGTTAGCTTAAAGTGAACGAGAGTTTATTTCCCCTGTTAATCCCAACATACTAACCGAGTACACCCAAGCGGACCCTGGTCTGGCACCAGGAACCGCTCTCAGACCCATCTTTGTAGGTGGTCACTGTCGGTTCCCTCTTGATCCTCTTCAGTTTGAATAGACTAGAGGCTCGGAGTGGAACAACTGGACCAAAACGGCCATTGTAACTGGTCCCAGAAAGTCCAAATCCCATTGACTTCTACTTGACTAATCAGTGCTAACGTCTTCTGGTCCCAAAATGGCGAAATCAGGCAATATCCGTATCGTGGAAAAATGGCGACTGAATCTAGTTCATTTCGTTGGAACTGGAGGCATCTTATTGGCCAGTTCATAACTTGAATAGGTCGCAAAAAGAAAATGTATCATAAAAAAAAAAAATAGGTTTAGCAAGAACATGTTAAAAGAGACTCACTCTGCCATGTCCTCCGCCGACCACCAGAGGGAGCCCTCTCCTGAGTTCCTCACTCCAACTCCCATCAGCCTTCTCCATGCATTCATCATCAGACTCACCAGCATATATACTCACTCCAGGCCACAGTTCAATGTGAAGTCTTGATTCTGTTAGCAGTCAGTCTGAGCCATTCTCCTAGTTAGTTTTAGTCTCTGTGTTTTTGACCCAAGCCTGTTTCTTCGTTTTCCTGCCTTGCTTCTGTGATTTCGACCTTTGCCTGCTCTTTGACAAAGACTGAAGAGCTCTTTAGACAGAAATGTCTGATTATAAGACAGTCTGAAAACAGACGATGCTCAAAGTTGAGGACTATCCAGACCAACAGACTTTTCTAGTCTTAATACACCCAAGTCTGAGAGGAAAAGTCTTTCTGTGCGATTTTTTTTTTCTTTTTTTTTCTGTAAAGGGTCAAGTATGAGTGACACAAATCTGACAACGGGGTTACATCTCTTGCTGAAACATCAATATCGTGTTACAACTTCTATGCACTTGTGTCTTATCTGGTCGTGACTCTCCTGTAGGTTCACTGCTACTGGACAGAATAACAAAGAGAAATTCTTGCACAAAGACATTGACTTTATGTATCGGGCAGTTGGTGACAATCAACAAACCTACGTCATTTAACTTAACTTATCTGACTTAGTCATTTCTGTTCCACTTGTGAAGCAAATGACACAAGCCTTCCACCTGGAAATAAGCATGGTAAGGATACATGCAATGATCTGCAGTGATTCAGAAGAGTGGAGCAATTTTAATCCTTTGTGGCGAATTAACACCAAAAAAAAAGTGCATTAGCCGACACTCATTATGCAAGGCAATGACTCATAAGTAATGTGCAAAATTGCTAGCTCTTTGCAATCCATTATTGTGACCAATTTGCACACTGGCTAAATAGAAAAGGGTAAAATGGGGTGGAAGGAGGAAGAGGATGAGACTAGACCGGGCCATAGATGTGCATTCATGCAT
>NC_050513.1:6483395-6504552 GCF_002922805.2 Oryzias melastigma
GACTGAGCAGTCAGATTTGTTCGCTGCCACTTAGAAGTAAAAATCAGACTGCAGCTCAACTAGCTGGAGGCCATGCAAGTTATTGCAAAAAAAAAAATCCCAGCCACGCTAAGTCTCTAAATGAAGCGGGGGGCAAACGAGGGCGAGACAAGTGGGGGGAAAGTGGAGGAATGGAAACAAAGTAGGGCAGAGGAAAAAAGGAAAGGACAAGGCAAAGTGAAAAGGGTTTGAAAGTCAGAAACTAATAGGTTGATGGAGGATGATGGGTAAAATGAACCTCTATCCAAATTGAAACAAAAAAAAGGTAACTTTTAAATGTGCTCTTATCCTTAACCTCATTGGTATTCATTGATGGAGATCTCAGCTTTTGACATACTGAAACCATTTCTTACTATTTAAAAAACATGAGAAAAACATAATTCTTTCCACTCACTTTCAAGCGGGGTGGGATTTTGATTGCTTAAAATAAATCACAATTCTGAGACTTTTATACCTTCCAGTTCTGCGTCAAATTCACATGAGTGCTCAGCAGCTAACATCATCGTAAGGACCCACTCCAATCATCTTTTAATCGATTTTAAAAGTGTTCCCAGTAGTCTTTTTATTATGTCCAAGCTGTTTTTAGCCAAAATCCAAAATCTTGTGGTGATTTCTTGGACATAGATACTGCAATAATTCATCAGAAATGTGCCTGAGTTTTAGACAGGACTGTTGGTGTGAAGTAAGCACCGCCCCTTTCCCCATCATCAATCTATTTTACTTACAGTCTTTAGGTTTATTAGCACAGACAAGATGCTAGAAGTCCGTAAAGCTAAGTCAGGCTCAGGCAGGAAGAGGTCAGATGCTGGCTTGGCAAAATCAGAGAGCAGGCTAGAGTAGTCGGAGATCAGGCAGCAGATAGAAACAGAGACAGGCAAGAATCAGAAACACAAGAAGACAGATCAGGACATAACGCTCAGTATGCACGCAGAGTGGCACAAACAATACTTCGCACTGAGCAAGGCTGCTTAAGATTGATTCCCAATTATTTGAATAAAGAAATATAAATGAACACAATTTCAATCCAAATTTTCTTCATATATAAATAAGTAAAAATTACATGGATCTAATCGTCTACAAGTGGATGCATCAGAATGGAGTGGTGCAGGGAGCATGTGGTCAACCCAGTGTCTTTTCTATGACATATGCAATCCTTTTCAAGCTGCATTTTTTCATCTGCTACTGATTCACAACACTTTGAATTAACAAATATGTATGAATGGAATTTTGAGCATAATTTTTTTTCGACTCTCCCCCATCATTAAAAAAACGGGAAAAACTCAGAAAACACCATTTTCAATTGAGTAAATCCTTAACGGGTAACACAACAGGACAGTTGGAGGCATAACATAGTCACTCTGCGTCTTAAACATGGAGAATGGTACTGAGCAAAGTGATGCCAATACATCTACAGAACTTTCTGTGGAGGTTGAGAATTTTTCTCCTCCACCTTCTCCCGGGGCAAGCGCTCATGGTCCGTGTCTGAGTTGTAAAATGACGCTAGCATTATTATTGCCATTATTGCCTGACTTCCAAATCCACTGGAAGGCTTAAAATCCCAGCAGATTTTTGACGACCGAAGGTAATAAACCTACAAGTCATGCTAAAGCTAACATACTAACGACAGACCGTTACAGAATCAAAGATGACCGGGGGTTTATTACAGGCGCTGGACTTACACCAGTTGACCAATCATAAAATTCAACTGTAACACCTTGTTTCAACCTGTAGGGTGCAGCATACAGAAAGTTATAGGCTATAGTTTCAGGAATTAAACAAGTTTTTTTTTTTTTTTTATTAATGTGCCAAGGACAAACAGCACTTCTAAAACCCCATTTATTGAAGTCAACAGTAAAAAAAAAAAAAGATTTAGTGTTTGGTTACCTTTTAAAACTTAATTTATCATGAAATTATGCAAAAAGTGATATAAATTACAAAACACATCTATCAATGTGTACTGTGTATGTCCAATATTTCTTATTTTTTTTCAAAATCTATTAAATAGAAATTAAATCACACAAATTATAAAGTTGAGAACATGATAAGGTAGTAATGAACTTAATGACTATGACAATAGTGCATTCTGACTCATTGTTCCTAGCAAAGCTTAAAGCTTGAATATAAATTCTAAAGTCTGTGTATTAAAATTCTAACTCTGTCTCTACAATGTTGTTTGCAATTTAGAACAACAAGAAACACTAATTAGGCAGTTATTACACTAACATGCTAATATATGTAAATTAATGAGGAAACGTGTTTTCAATTCTCTCTATTTGACCCGACAACAAACCACACTAAAAATCGAAATACCTGAAAAAGGGAAGTTCCTGCTAACATTTAAGGAGACCTTAAAAGAAAAGAAGCCAAACTGGGAAGCAAAGCCAGGATGACCTCTCATTTGTTGCATAATATCGTAGTCTGGCTAGACGAAATTAGAACTACTGACTCCTTTGAATGCCTACAATCAGAATGGCATTTGCTGTAAACTCATGGAAAAGGGTAACGCACATGCATCAAAGCAAGTCAGTGAAAGCCCCTCTGCATCCTTCAACTATTTCAGGCGTCATTAATTCATCAGTCAGATAACGTATAGTTTGTTTTCTCTGGTTTGATTTCACCAGCAGTAGTAATTACAGGTTGTTAAAGAATAAAATAGCTGCTACGCTAATGAGCTGCAATTAACTTTAATTGCGTTATTAGACAGAAAGCAATACAATGCTTTTTATGAGATATTCAGTGGCGGTATAAAGAGTTAGATATGGTGTGAGTGGAGGATGTTGAAAGGGCATTGTTTCAGTTGAGAGTTGATTCCGAGGAAGATCTAAGAATTAGTTGGGCACAGCTTTGAGAAGAAACCAGTAAATGATTATCAAAACCATGGGAGTGCTTCAAAAGTGACCATAACCCAGCTGAGGTTCAGTAAACTACGGAGCACTCTGAGAAGGTGCTGATCCTTTAAACGGAGCGGGATTCCCATTACAGTGTCGCATTTTGTCTTGGGGGGCCGTTTCGTTTCTGACAAAATCAAATTTGGCATTTGCACTCCGAGGGGGGAAAATGGAGGTATACAATTGAGTTAGTTCGTGTGATGGGTTTTTGTTTTGAACCCTGACACGGCAGCGGTTTAATCTAGAGCTCAATTAATTCCACTGCTTAGTGCCATACTATATAAAGCCCCCTTTTGTGATATTAGATCAGATTTTCACTGCAACTAAAAAGCACACGAAGGCTTTCTTTAATATAATAAATCCCCAGAGACCTAATTTAGAGTCAAATTGAATAAGTACTTTTTTGCTGCTGATTGAAAATCCATCTTAATGAAAACTTTTGAAGATACTTAGACTATGTCCAAATTCCCTTCCTTACCACTAAAAAACAATATAGTGTAGTGGTATAGTGCCCTGGATTTTACAAGCAATTCAGACACCATGCTCTCAACATTTTTTTTTTTTTTTAATAAACAGGCAATATGATGTTCGCGATTTGCTGTCACGACCACAGGATGTCAAAGATTTCCATTATATGTGTGTATATGTATATCTAAATATATATATATATACATGTATTTATACAAACATACATATATATATATATATATATATATATATATATATATATATATATATATATATGGAGTTTGCATGTTCTCCCCGTGCATGCACCAAGGACTCCGGCTTCCTCCCACCGTCCAAAAACATGCTTCATAGGTTAATTGGTGACTCTAAATTGTCCCTAGGAGTGAAAGTGTACGAGTGTGTGATTGAGGCCTTGCGACAGATTGGTGACCTGTCCAGGGTGAACCCCGCGGTATCCGGCATCCCCGCGACCCCGAAAGGGACCAAGCGGACAAGAAGATAAATGAATGAATGAATATATACATATATATATATATATATATATATATATATATATATATGAGAGAGAGAGAGAGAGAGAAAGATTTTGCATAAAAATTGTTCAATTCAAATGCATTGTGGTTTCTATTTTTGCTAATTAAGTAATATGGACGCTCGCTACGGCCCAATCTGAATTCTTCCCTTCTCCCTTCACCTTCATTTCAAGGGACAGTTTAAGTGCAAGTCAAGTCCGGAAAATGTATTTTTTAAATCCGACCCACCAAACAGAAGTAAACCATGTCGTGCTGAGTAGCTTTTTCTTCACGTGGGTGCGTTCTGAAGCACAGAAGTTTACATTTAAATGTAAGTAATGGCTTTTTATTGTAGCATGAACTTTATAAAGTTATAAAACCGCTGTTATTATGTTCCTTTCAAGTGCGTGAAGCTCCGCGCTAATGCTAGCAGACCGACAATTATTGGTGATGTTATCGATGAAAAGGTCGTCTGAAAAATGAGACATTATTTTTTCATAAATCTCCGTTTGGAGGGCTAAATGAAGGGGAAGGGAGAAGGGAAGAATTCGGATTGGGCCTAAATTTTCTGAAGAGACTTCTGGGAAATCTCTAGGGCACTGGATTTGGAATTGTAGGTCCAGACAGCTCTACCTCATGGTAAATGTCCATATAGTGTACTAGGTAGTGAGTAATGAAGGAACACGACTGTTGGTTTGTATGTCTGTAATTTCTGAGAAAATTGGGAACTTTTACAGTGGATGTAAAATCAATACACTTGTTTCCTTGATTAACAAAAATTGCTGGACGACATATGATTTTTGCCAGAATTCAAACCCAACAATTGCATGAATGTTCTATTGACTCTTGAAAAAAATAAGATACATTTGATTTGTGATAAGAAAGTTTTATAACATTTCCAGGAAAGTGTTGTGCCTGTATGCATCATTCTACGTGGCATGAGATCCACGTTCAAGAACCCACTGAGCACGAATTCTTGAACCAATTTTAGCATAGTGTTCTCAATGGAATGTCACTACCCAATACTGTACTCTGAAAATTCTTGGTGCGAAATGTCAAATGGCCAATCTCGTGAATCTTGCTCCAGGTTTATTCTTTCACATCCGCATTCCGATACATGAGCGACCTGGACTCTTATTATTCCGGCCGAACACAAAATGCAAATATTAGGCTGAATCCAAATTCTTCTCTTCTCCCTACCCCTCCCTAGTCGTCCAACCGGAGAGTTATGGAACTGCAATGTCTTTAAATTCAGACATCACTGTCACTCAATGTGACGGAAGGCTTTGTATCCGTCCGCTTGGAGAATTAGCCCTTAAAAAACTATTTCGGAAACCACGTCCACTACATATGTCCCTACAAATGGAGGGGGAGGGAGAAGGGAAGAATTTGGATTTGGCCTTAATGTCTTCCTCACGATCACTTTTCAAACAGATGCCATTTCCACAAATACGTCACTATGAAAACGGACTCCCTGATTGGTCAAAGTTCAACTGGTTTAACTTTCAACTTTTAAAAACTTGTGTGGCTATGCGTGAATGTGAGTTTTGTTTGGCCAAAACTCACATTTATGTGCATTTACAAATACTTCTGATTGGAAGGCATCACTTGAACGCCCATTGCCGTTGGGAATGTAGTATTAGAACGTAGCAACGTTGCGTTTTTTGAAGGGTTGTACCTCTTTTTGATAATCCCCAAAGCCCAATATTTATTTGACTGGTAGAAGTTTAAACAAGTTTTAGTTTAGATAAGTTTGAGTTTAAGCCTTAAGTAAATTACAATTTCATGTCACTTTGAGGTATTTTCAGGCTGTACCCGTTCAATAAAAGTACTAATACACATGAAGTACTCTGCATAGGAGTTGTGTACCTTTTGTCAAGTTACAGTTTTTTCAAAGCTTCTTCAATCTGAAAGTCAAAAATCGTTTTTGGAATGATACATAACATGTCATTGATGTACTTAACTTAATATCTGTACTTTATTCTAAACTGTGGTCTGCGTGTTTGTATATGTGTTTAGCTGAAGGGCTTTTGTTGAAAAACCAGCTGTTCTAGTACCAAGGGGCTCGTTTTGTGTTTTTCTTCCACTCAAGGACAACTGCGACTGGATGATTCATTAAGCACTTTGCATCCTTTTTTTGATCAGTCATATTGAATAAGCTGCCTGTATAAGTAGGCATAATGTTTCAGTTGAAAGTCCTCTATAAAACAAGCTCTCCACATGAACATACAGAGCACACACTCCAGCCATTCCCATGAGGGAAACTAATGAAAGCATACCAGTTTGAAAATTACAGCAAGTTTGCCAAAGACGGAATTTAAAAGTGTTTCTTTTTTTTCTCCTTTTTTTCATCCGGTTAAAGCAATTTACTTGATAGCGGGAAGCGAGCCATTCTCATTGTTTTTAATAAGGTATCTGCAATTCAAATCCAAATGGTGAGTTGTCACTAAATGAGTAATTTAATAAATTACTAAATTAATATTTTTGCGTCTTTATGAAAAAAGTATTTTTAGCTCTTCGTATTTTTCTCATTTTGCCTAAAAAAACAACAAGGAGTCTTTTTTGGGCGGGAAAAGAGGGTTAGCACACACAAAGTAATTACAATTTCGCTGTGTTTGTTTAAATGCTTTTCACTGTGGGGCTCTACTCCAGCTGTGAGGTTCACCGCTGCATTAGTATCATTAAATAATATATATCTCATAATTAATAGTGTATTAGCTGTAAATAACCCGTGTCTGTTGATCAGTGTGGCCGCCTGCTGATAAAACGCCTGAATATACCAGCTTCCAGGGTCACAGTTGGACCACTACTGGCTCTAATTACAGGACAGCTCTGGCGTGGCTTAATTAGGGGAGTGCACTCAGGTTGTACTACTACATCTCTCCTAGACATACAGTATATTCATACCGAACTGAGGTTAGTAGGGTTAGTGATCTGGATGGCTCCAATATTGCTCACCAGATACACATATAATTTTGGTAAATTTCTTTTTGTCATCTCCTCATGTACTGTCAGGGGTCGGCAACCTTTAACAGTAAAAGAACTATTTGGACTCATTTTATACTGATCAAAACCTAGAAGGAGCCTCATAGTCTTTCTAGCCTTTAAGAAATTTGGATTTGCATTCATGACCTTCTTTTTGCTTTGTTTTTTTAATAAATGTGAATTATTTAAAATATTTTTGGCACAAAGAAAAGTGAAAATATAAAAATGAACGTGTCTCAGAACTGGATTTTTTCTTTAATGTTTTTACCTTTTACCTTTAGTAGAGACCAAATTAGCACAAAATGTAGCTTGTTACTTAATTACTAGCTGAACTCCAAATCAGCATAAATGTCCACAGTAAATTAAATCAGCCAAAAATGTTAGCATGTTGCTAAAAGAAAAAAGCTAAACTCTAAATTAGCCTTGAAACCCCAGTAGATAACAAATTAGCTAAAAATGTTAGCATATATTGCTAAAATATTAGCTAAACTCCAAATTAGCATAAAAAACTCATTAGAGGCCAAATTAGCCCAAAAAAGCTAGCTTGTTGCTAAATTCCTAGCTGAGCTCCAAATTATCCTAAAATTCCTCAGTATACTAAATTAGCCCAAAATGTTAGCATGTTGCTAAAATTGAAGCTAAATTGTAAATGATCCCACAGTAGATAACAAAAATTCCAAATTAGCATACAATTCCTCAGTAAACTAATTAGTCAAAAACGTTAGCTTGTTGCTAAAATAGAAGCTAAATTGTAAATGATCCCCCAAAAAACTTCAGTAGATAACAAATTAAATAATAAATAGCCCCCCCACCAAAGAGCTAGCTTGTTCCATAATATTAGCTAAACTCCAAATTAGCATACAATTCCTCAGTAAATTAATGAGTCAAAAACGTTATCTTGTTGCTAAAATTGAAGCTAAACTCTAATTTAGTTGAAAAACCCCCAGTTGACAACAAACTAGCAAAAAACTTTGCATGTTGCAAAAATATAAGCTAAACTTTATTTTTTTTGAAAATTAGTATTTTATTTTTTCAGCCAGAGAGCCATCGTCGAGATAAAAGAGCTGGGGTCGCAGGTTGCAGACCTCTGCGCAAGGTAATCAAACACACACAACGCAAGACACACCCCACCCCAGCAGTCACTTCTGTTTATAGTGAGGAGTGAACTGTATAATACACTTAAAAGCTAAAAAAAAGTAGATTTTTCATGGTATGGCCCCTTTAAGACCTGAACAGCAGAAACATATGCATGTCTTTTCTTAGTTATCAGAAAAAACAAAACAGTGGCATCATGTTCCTTCAGTGGATCTCTTGTGTTTAAAGAGTGACAGGAAATCAATATTTCAATCTAAATAACCTGATGGTTACACATTCAGCGTTCAAAATTGACAAATATAGTTATTTGATTTATATCATGATATATATTGTTATCGCACAAAATGAAGAAAACTATATTGTAATATAGAAAAATCTATATCGGGGTCAAGAAGTGTATCTGCACGCACTATGTGTGTCGTATGGTGCCTAGTTGCTAGTTTAATTTAATATATAATTTTATCTCTCACAGACAGTGCACCTTAAAAGCATCACTGCAATGAGCCAGAATTAACCTAGTGGCTATTTTTGTATGTTTAGTCCCCAGACAGATGTTAAAATTGTCTACCTAAAAATAAAAATTAAAAACATCAATAAAAGAAATATACAATGGAAATACGATCATAGACCAATAATTTAAAATACCTGTGAGTGTTATTGATGAAGATGCATATATCAGACATTAATTAAGTAAGGTGCAGATGTTGGCCCTTTACAGACTGTGTTCAAATTCTGTACACATGTGGGAGTGGCTTCTTGTACAGTGTCTAGGGTTTGAGGGAAGTTGAAAATAAATGAAAAAAAATGACTAATGTGGCTGCGTCTTACCTACTTTACCTTAAGCGTTCGCTAAGTCCTGTCGCCCGCAGCATACCCATCGAAAAAAAGTGTAAGAACATTGTGTTTCTACAGGCTCACCAAGTGATCTACAATCTTGATATTTTGTATGAGCTATCTATATGTTCTATACAAGTTGGCCCATTTTTTTGCCCGTATCCACCCATAAGGGTAGTTATTACTAAAACTACCCTCACACCAGCCTTGGCAATGCACATTCAAGCGATCATATGCACATTTATGCATGGCTATGCACATTTTTAAGACCGTTTTTGTGTTCTATGTAAAAAAAAGTGCCTTTGAATGCACCTCAAAAGTCAACAGATTTGGCAACGACGTATCGATTGTGTCAATTGTAGAGAGCTGTGAAAGGATAAGCCTGGAGAAAGATTTACAAGATTTTGACCGCTTCGGCATTCCGTACCAAGCCTTTTCATACTGTAAGTATTGTCCACTATGAACACAAAATGCTGAAAGTGAGTTCAAGAATGTGGTTCACATGACCGGTGTGAACATAGGGCATAGTTTACAACTGGAAAACATCTTCAAAGCTGTTTTTAAAGAAAACAAGTACAAAATATGAGGTATTGAAATATCAATTTTGCCCAACTGTTGCATAATCTCGTCTAGTTTTGTGACAAATAAATACCCTAGAGGCAAATTTGCAGCACCAAATTTAAATAAAGATAACAGCGCACAAATGTCGAAACAATTTACAGAATGATGTTTCTTCTGTGTTTCGCATGCCAAGCAAATGTTTAACCATGCATTGCAAATCGGAGCCAGGCTTGTTTTCACTAATGAAACGCTGTTGTGAAAAGCTGAGAAGTGAAGGCGATGGGATCTCACGGACAGATCATGGCTGAGTGGAACTCCAAATGAACCGTGGGATTTCAGGCGCAAATCAAAAGGAATATTTTGGGGGTTTTCTGAAGAGAAAACCAAAGATTTTCACTCCAATTTAAAAAAAAAAAAATAACATTAATCCCAATGCTATGCCACCTCAGTATTTGGAATCAATTCCATAATTAGCACTGATGCTCAAATTTGGCCGCGACTGAGAGACTAATTATGGTGGATTAATCCATTGGCAAGGTTACATGATGAATGTGTGTTTAAGTGTGTGCATGTTTAACCACCACCTGGATTTAACAAAGCAAAGAGGTTAAAGCCTCCCAGTGGAAAATGGCTGCAGTGATTAATAGGTTTCTGCTGGCAATATAGTATTTAACTCAAACGGATTCCGAGTAAATCTTGCTAATTCGTTGCCAGACTTGTCATGTAACACATCCCGATGTCAACGAAGAGATTTTTTTATATATATTTAGTGGGCCAAACTGTTGCTTTTTAGTTTGCCAAAATGGAATCAGCGTCCTGAACGGTATGACTATTAATTTTATAGGAAATAGACAAAATCCACATCCACGATAATCATTGATTTCTATATATGAAATATGGTTTATTTTGTGGATGCTGGAATCCTGGAAAGTTACGAGACTGCTAACCTTGTTTTTTTTTTAAGGAAACTGAAAGCCCAAGAGTTCTTGGAACCTGCCCAGTGAGACCATTTAAGTCTATCAGTCAATATGCCGCAACCTTGATTTGGCACTTTTTGGATTGCAATAAAAATACTTGGCAATGGTACCAACTCTGGACACGAAACACAAAAAAGTTATGGAACTATTTCCAATCCCTCAATTTACTTTGAAGGGGAAAGGTGACTGCCCTAGTGTGTTAACAACCACCAAGCGGTTACTCAATGTACTGTACACTGTACCTGGTTCTGGTCGTCATTGTATCACGTCTACAAATGTGGTCACAGAGACCCAGTTCAGCAGAATGTGGTAATATAGCCCAAAATATGAAGTCCATGCATGTAGACGCAAGGGTTTAAGAGGTTAAAATAGCCAGTTTTTGGAATCAACTTTCTTAAAACAAAGTTTATCATAGTTTTAAATAACTATTTCTAGGTTTTGATTGGTCATATCTTGGCTCTTGAATATTATCTGCCCTAATCTTTACTGGTTTCACAGGAATATGCTATGATGGTCTGAAGGGTGCAGTAAATAATTTTCTTTTCACACTTCTCTCCACACCATACATCCAATAAGGATGTGTGAGGTGTGCTGTAAATTTGAAGTCGGTGTTGGTTTCGATCATCTGTGTCATCTTCCTGAAATTTCCTATGGATCAATTTTTACATTTTTGAATCACAAACTATGACATTAACTCACTTCTTTCCTTTTTGTTTTGCTATTTAGTGACTTTTTAATTAGCTAAACTAATATAGAAATTGTGTTTTTAGAGATTTTCTCATGATAGATGACGTGTAAAAATATATATATATATATATATATATATATATATATATATATATATATATATATATATATATATATATATGATTAAGTGTGTTTCTGATTTATTTATTTTTTTTCATTCACATTGTGGTGAATTAGGAGCAGACGATAAAATCCTGTTTGAAAAATCTTGTAGTTGTCCCATAAAAATTTATACGAGTGTAACTGGTTCAACTTTGCTGCTCAGTGTTGTGTGTTCAACTGAATAAAGATCACGCTTGAACGTTGACTCAGTCGCCTTTTATCTGGTCAACAGAAAAACAAAAATGACACTGCTGTCCTGAATTTTCATCAGTTTCCCCTCCCCCACAGCCCACAGCAGTCTGAGTGGGCGCGGCACCTCCCCCCACACCGCACGTAAAATACAACAGGAGAAAAACACAGTAAAATGAGATAATAACACCGTACCTTGGCAACAGAAACACAAAAAATTACACTGCTGTACCAAATTTTCACCCGTGTTTCAACATAACAATTGAAAAATTCACGAAAAAGAAAAAAAGTTAACATAAACATTCATAAAAAATGGTGCGAAAATGACATATTTGCTTGTTTAGAGCAGCTAATAACAACAAAAAAAGAAAAAAAACAAGACAAAAAAAGAAAATTGACACTGCACAATTCCCAGTTTTGTGAGGTCTAGTTACAACAAACTAACAACCACTTTAAGAAATAACATACTCACAAAGAACGGACACAAGGAGAAGCACGTCCTACGTCAGCCACAGCAGTATGAGTGCGCATGCTGATCAGCGCCTGATGCTTGACCGTGGTTAGTTCAAGTACCCTCGGATAAACAAATGCCCAGGCAGGAATGTCCGTGAAAACAACTATTTACACTGAATTTGGTGGAATTAAACAATTTGAACCAAAAACACCAGTTATACAAGCACCCTAATCCGTTCTATTCCGATGCGTCCACTTGAGAACAAATCGATCCATATGAGGTGACATATGTCTCAAAGCTATTCCTCTGTGTTGCGTGCACAGCTGGAACACCTGCCTCAGGTCTAGGGAAAAAGGAAAAAGGGGACAAAAACAGAACAACTGGACACCAGTAAGAATAAATGGAACAAAGTTTATTTTAAAAAAACATGTGCCCTGCAAAGGAACAAAAAAAAATGAAATAATTAGTGTGCGTGTTCAAACAAAAAAACATACCAAAAGGAAGTGGTTCCTTGGCCAAACATACAATAAGTCAAGGAGACTGTTGACCCCGCCATGTTGACCGCCGAAGTCAGCAGCTCCCTGTTAAGGGCTACTTAACTAAAATCTACCTAAACAAAACAAATAAACAAAGCCCGCAAACTAAGACTACCAAGGTCCAACCCCAAACTAAAATAACAAAACCCAGCAGTTTAAGACTGCTGAGGACTAAGAGGTGAAAAAGAACAAAACAAAATCAGCACAACTAAAACTAAATGCCAAACCCAGCTGCCTCCTGGGACCCGTTTCAAAAAGCAGGTTTTGTTGAAACTCTGAGTTTGTGAACTCCAAATTCAGGAAAATTCTTGAGTTTTTGGTTTTAGAAACGGAGATAACTCAAACCTGCGAAAGTGGCTGAAACCAAACTCGTTTCACGAAGCAGGATTCGTTGAACTCAGAATCAATCACTATGGGAACTGACTCTGTAAATGTAACCTGGTCCGGAGCAGGTTACCTTCAGGAAACTTAGAGTTTCCTGGATTACTCTCGGGATAGTCGACTTTGCACCCCTCTATTTGGTAATCCGGACACGACTTCCACTTCAACTGGCACTTCAAATTGAGGGGGAAATGCTAAGTGGAAGGGAGAAGGGAAGAATTCGGATTGGGATTTGGAGTTGTGAGGGACTCTATGCTAGCGGGAGAGAGTGTTAACAAAGGGATGATGGGAAATGACAGCAGGCTCATTGCACGCCAATTGTCCTGCAGAAACTGTAGAAAATGACTTTTTTGTGTGCTGAAAATGGAATAATCATGATTACAAGACTATTGGGAAAGCTTTTACAATTCATTGATGGAGGAGGTCATTAATCTAGTCCACGTATTGCCTCCCAAAACGTTTATTTATAGATTTTGTTTAAAGACTTTTATTTTTGCTAGACTAATTCGAGATGGAATCATTCCAATATTAATTTAGTTGCAAACTGCTTATTACCTCAAGATATTAAAACAACAACACAACAGGCCTTGTTTGAAAACCTTACATTGTCCAAGATGAGTAAGAAAACAAAAAATCCAGACAAACTCTTTGATTTTCTTTAGTTGTGTTGTCGTTTTGAGTATTGCTGATTGAAAAAAAAGCTTTCTTCAAGTTTGGGCTCCATGTTGAGTAACAAAACGAGAAGCAACTCAAGACAAAAGCCTTTAATACGCCTGACAGAAAACAAAATGACATGCAACGCCTCCCACATCCAAAGCGATTGAGGACATGTTATGTTCCACGATCGATTGATATGATTCAGGTACCATCAGTCACGCTGGTTCTAGGGGATCGTTTTGTAATGGAGATGTAGACCCAGCTGACCTTTTCAGATAAAATTTGCCACGTTGGCGGTCATGGTGCAAATCCAGTGTTACCCAGTTACAGGAACTAAATACCCATGAAACCTCCTAGATTTGTACCCTCTGCACATCCAGAGACCCACTCAAAAGCCATTATACTGTATGCGCCACTTGTACAAGTGCATCATATCACTTACCTAACAGTGCTGATCCGATGCTGCATGCCAGAATAGGTCATCAAACGCGAAATGCCAAATGTATCTTGTCCTTTAGAGTATTTTACCTTTCATATTTAAAGTCTAGTCAGCCGAGGTTCAGCGTGATGACACAACCAGAGGGAGAGCTGAAATCAATGAAAATCTCATTTAGATAAACTGACAGGTAAGCCTCCCCCTCCAGCCGGCATTGTGAAGAGCACCGGCGTGCGCGGCTGCATGTCAATGGAAGTTTCCGTTCGATATGCGATGAGTGATGAGGCATAAAGTAGCCGCAGTCAACCAGAATCAGAGGTGAGAAAAGGTATTTTGTATTGTGTAAGATATCATCAAGTATTTCTTAGTAATATATATAAAAAGAAAGCTATTTCAGATCAAACTTGTAAAAATGTGTTTAAAAAAGTTGAACAACATTAAAAAATCTCTTCACAAGTGTGACAAATTTTGGTGGTTGGTTCTATTAACCTCTTGACATCCACATGTTTTTGGGTTATATTACCACATGGGTCGATTCTGCTTAACTAGAGTTCTGTAACTATATGTTCAGAGGGTTAGCTCAAATATTGGCCAGGGTTTTAGGAGGCTAAAGGTAAAAATGTATTCCTAAATGTTTGGAGTTCAAATCTGAAGCTCTTTATGGTCCAGAGTGTCTTCTGTCGACGATATTTTACATCATACACACACGTACAAAACATTTTGAATGGATTGAAGGTGTTTTTATCTGTCTCTAATAATCACCCCATCTGTTAAGGGTGGGGGCATCGATCTAAGTATCGATAGTATCGATACCAAGGTGAAAAAAAATGATACTTTTGACTCTTTCATTGCAGCTTTTTTCATAATATGTAGAGTAAAGAGATTGAATTTACTCACAGAGTTAATGCAGCATCTATCTGTCTGCAGTGTTGCCAGATTGGGGGAAAAAAACAGCCCAATTTGTGCAGGAAACTGCCCAATCTGGCTTTCTAATCTGTGTGTCTTTGAGATGCTGTTACTTAATTTTTTGTTACACTTATCACTGTTTTAGACCACAAATGGTTACTTTAAAAAATAGAGTTTGGAAAATTCATGCCTATGAGTTTATAAAGGTGTTCATTTAGTCAGGAATGTATGTTTCGATCGACAGAGCGTTAGCATTAGCCGTTCAATGGTAAATCCCAGTATACGTTAGCATCAAGCTAGCAGACTTTAGCTTTATCTGTTAGATCAATCTCTACTTTTATGTATCGATTGTCGATCAAATAATCGATTCAGATCAATTCATCGATTTTAGAAAAAAAAATTGTTAAAACTATTGTTTTTTAGGACATAGTTTGTGCAGAAATGCATTGGAAATTAGCCTCCGAGTTGTGGGCGGGACCATTAGCCCAGAGAAACCTCTCCCTGTTGCTGAGAGCTCTTTGTTTACAAGGTTTCCTGCTATCTTATAGCCGCTCACACCCCTAGCCTAACATTAGCGGTGCAACAGAAAATTGTGAACAATATCATAGCTATCAAGCCATACAGTTTTAAGCCAGTTTGGAGTAGTAGAAAATGAAGATGTACGTTTCTAATAAGCTCTTAAAAAAACTAACCTTTTTCGTCTGCTCCTGATTTGCAACAATTTAAATGAAGCTAATTTTTGTATATGCGTCTTCCATAATGAGAAAAATGCTCCAAAAACATGTTAAAAACACAAAAAATACCATTTTCATTGGAGTGGGTCTTTTACTGCCACCTAATAATGACTCACTGCTCATCTGTCTAGCAAATTCCGTCTTTCCAATTTAACTGCTGTGGAGAAACAACAGGGAATCTCGAGTCCCTTTTGGGATGTTCAATTTATTACAACTTTAACCTTCGGTGACCGAACAACTTGGGCTCAAACACTAAACTCAGTCAAGGCTCCATTACACTAATCATTCAAGGAACCAATAAAAAGTTCCCAACTTGTAAAGCAGCAGCTTAGTTTTCGAACTCATCAAATTGTGATTAAGCTTCTCTCCCCTTGGAATCCATTGTTTAGTCTGTGCAGGTTAGAACACAAAAAGTGCAAAATCCCAGATAAAAGCAGAGACAGAAAAAAGGGTCTTTCAAAGGACAATTTTATATTTCTTTATCTTTATCAGTATTGGAACCGTTTTCCCCCAACCTATTCCTCAAAAGTCGTTAATCTCCCCCCTCAGGAAAAGACTCACTCATCTGTAACGTTAAGTTTCCCAAGTTTCCATTACTCCACCTCAGAAGTACTTCAAGTAAAAGAACGTGATACGACTCAGTGACAGACACTGTCAGGGATTCACAAAGACCATCCATCTCTGGATTTCAGACTCTGGCAGGCAGCAAGACTTGATAAATGAAAAGAAGTAGAACAAAAGGGAAAAAAAGCTCTTGTGTGAGTGTCTCCTGCTCAGAATCCTTTTGACATGTCGACAGCTGATACTCTGGCTCTAATAGGGGTTTGACATGGGGCCAATGGGCACTCAGCCTTGCAATACTGAGGTAAAAGTGAGTCCCAAATTCCCACTGTAGATATGACAGCAAGCAACTGCTGACAGGACACAGGTTGGGGAAAAAAATAATACAGGGTAAGGATCAAGAATTGAATATTTTCCTTTAAAGGTGGGTACATCAAAAGTGGAGATTTTGAGACCATTATTCTATACTTTATGTGTGACAAATGTGCCCAACTTTGAGTGTACAGCACGTGTGTCAAAGTCAGGGCCTGAGGGCCGGATCTGGCCCTCCGAATAATTCTATCCGGCCCTCTAGATCATTTTTATTTTATTGTTATTAATGGCCCGATGTTATTTTAGGCTAATTTCTAACTTGTATAATTTTGACAAAATATATTTTTATGGAGAGTAAAATATTGAAAGTTATTTAAAGTTAAAGTTGATTTAATCTGGAATAATATTCCTTCCTTTTCATTATTCATAATTATGTTAAAAAGTTGAATTCTGGGAATTCTGCAAGGTTTTTAGAGTATTTTGGCATTTACAAAGTTTTTTTTTTTTTTTACTAATTTGGAATTTATTTTATAGTTTAGCTACATGCTAGCTGTTTTTTGCTAATTTTGTCATTTTCCTGTTTTTTAGGATGCTTTGGAGCTTAGCTATTATTTCAGCCAAACGCTAGCTGTTTTGGCTAACCTAAGTTTTGTTTTTTGGACTAATTTGGCATTTAGCTTATATTTTAGCTGGCTATCAGCTTCAGCATTTTCAGCTATTAGCTTTAGTGATTTTAGCTGTCAACTTTAGTGCTTTCAGCTATCAGCTTCAGCATTTTCAGCTATTAGCTTTAGTGATTTTAGCTGTCAACTTTAGTGCTTTCAGCTATCAGCTTCAGCATTTTTAGCTATTAGCTTCAGTGATTAATCATAATTATATTAAAAAGTTGAATTCTGGGAATTCTGCCAGGTCTTTAGAGTATCTTGGCATTTACTAAGATTTTTTTTTTTTTGCTAATTTGGAATTTATTTTATAGTTTAGCTACATGCTAGCTGTTTTTTGCTAATTTTGTCATTTTCCTGTTTTTTAGGATGCTTTGGAGCTTAGCTATTATTTCAGCCAAACGCTAGCTGTTTTGGCTAACCTAAGTTTTGTTTTTTGGACTAATTTGGCATTTAGCTAATATTTTAGCTGGCTATCAGCTTCAGCATTTTCAGCTATTAGCTTTAGTGATTTTAGCTGTCAACTTTAGTGCTTTCAGCTATCAGCTTCAGCATTTTTAGCTATTAGCTTCAGTGATTAATCATAATTATATTAAAAAGTTGAATTCTGGGAATTCTGCCAGGTCTTTAGAGTATCTTGGCATTTACTAAGATTTTTTTTTTTTGCTAATTTGGAATTTATTTTATAGTTTAGCTACATGCTAGCTGTTTTTCGGTAATTTTGGCTTTTTTTTTTTTTTGTTTTTTAGGATGCTTTGGGGTTTAGCTATTATTTCAGCTACATGCTAGCTGTTTTGGCTAACCTTTGTTTTGTTTTTTAGACTATTTTGGTATTTAGCTAATATTTTAGCTGGCTATCAGCTTCAGCATTTTCAGCCATTAGCTTTAGTGATTTTAGCTTTCAACTTTAGTGCTTTCAGCTATCAGCTTCAGTATTTTTAGCTATTAGCTTCAGTGATTTTAGCTATCACCTTCAAGGCTATCAGTTTCAGCATTTTTAACTATTAATTTCAGCATCTTCAGCAGCCAAATTCAGTTTACAGAATTCACTCTAGCATTATCACATGTAATGCTATTGTTTTTGCTAGCCTTCTTTAGCTATTAGCTTCAGTGATTTTAGCTATCAGCTTCAGCATTTTTAGCTATTAATTTCAACATCTTCAGCTGTCAGCACTAGCATCTTTAGCAGTCGAATTCAGTTTACAGCATTCACGCTAGCGTTATCACATGTAATGCTAGTTTTTTTGCTTACTTTTTTAGCTATCACCTTCAGCGCTATAAGCTTCAGCATTTTTAACTATTAATTTCAGCATCTTCAGCTGTCAGCACTAGCATCTTTGGCAGCCAAATTCAGCTTTTAGCATCCACTAGCATTATCACATGTAATGCTAGTGTTTTCGCTAGCATTTTCAGCAATTAGCTTCAGTGATTTTGAGCTATCAACTTCAACCCTTTCAGCTTTAGCATTTTTGCCAATAATTTCAGCATTTTCAGCTATCAGCACTAGCATCTTCAGCTGCCAAATTCAGCCTACTGCATTCACACTAATATATATAGTTCCTATTTATGTTAAAAAGTAAAAAAATATAGTTTTAGTGTTCAAAAGAGGTTTATCCTGTTCGGCCCACGACCTCAGGTGTGTTTTGGATTTTGCCCCCTTCTGTACAGCTTCGGAATATCAGTTTTTGCTGATCCATTTTTGTCAAACATTGACATACTTTTAAAAAGAAGTTGGTTTTACTTGTGGCCAGTCATCAGTCACTGAAACAGCCGTTGGCGCTCTAGTCCTTTTATAACATCAAAGGAGTCGGATGTTATCCCAAGAAAATCTGTCTGATCCGCTTGGATCAGAATTTTGAGCAGCTTATGATGAAAACTCCAGAAACCGAAGATGACCTGCTTTGTTGATGTGACACAGTTTCCCGTCTTTCTTTGGCCTTAGAGATGGACCGTCCGCTTGTTTTATGGAGAAACAAACCATCAGTTGTGTTTTAATAAGCTGAACATCCCAACTTTGCTTTCAACTTGTGACTGTCACCCACTGGGCATCTTCAGCCAAATGTTTTTTTTAAAACCCCGGAGTATGTATGGGATCATTTCTTTCATCTCCTAGTCTTTTCTCTGTGTGCTAAGGCACAATTAGTTAGACGAGAACTAATTTATACTCAGCGGTGACGAATGGTTAGTGAATCGTAAAATGATATAATTACCTTTCAAAAAAGTATGGTGGACCTCATTTAACTGACATTAATTAGTCAAACAGTTTGAAACCGCAGCTAAAAAACTGTCCAACTGTGAATGGTTGTACAAGTTCTACTTATAATTGGGCTCCATTCTCTTGGAGTTATTATCTTTAGACTCCACATGTTGATATGACTTTATATAAGGAAAATATCAAAATTTAAAACACTTTGCATTAAATATGCCGCAAATTTATTTCCAAACTGCTGCATTAAGTGACTTCTTTCTTTTGACGAATTGTTAGTTCAAGCATTGAAGTTACCGCTTTTAGGTGTAATATAAAATGTACACACAGTGGAGCAAAAAAAGTATTTAGTTGGCCACCAAGTATTTGGGAGATGAATAACAAAAGTTAATCTAAGTACTTTTTCATATACCCTTTGTCGTCAATTCACAAGGTTTTCACAAACTGTCGCTGGTATTTTGGTCCATTCCTCCATGCAGATCTCCTCTAGAGCAGTGACGTTTTGGGGCTGGGCAACATGGACTTTCAGCTCCCTCCAAAGATTTTCTCTCAGTGCTGGAGACTGACTACTCCAGGACCTTGAAATACTTCTTAAATAATAATAATTCATTTTATTTGAAGCGCCTTTCCGGGCTCCCAAGGACACTTTACAATGTAAAAGCACATGTAAGAACAAGTAAAACACATAATTGTTTAAAATAAAGTGCAAGTAAACATAAGTTAAAAATGAAAGTGGAGGTGAGTGTTACTGGTTGTACGATATATAAAACAGATGGGTTTTGAGAAGTGATTTGAATTTTGAGAAACAGTCAGTGTTTCTGATGTGGGGGGGAGAGAGTTCCAGAGTTTGGGGGCAGAGCAGCTGAAAGCTCTGCCCCCCATGGTGCTGAGGCGATGGAGGGGAACAGTCAGATGAATGGATGATGAGGATCTGAGGTTGCGGGACGGTGTGATGATGTGGATCAGACTGGATAGATATGGGGGGGCGAGGTTATGAACGGCCTTGAAGGTGAACAGGAGGATCTTGAAGTGGATTCTGGAGCGGACCGGGAGCCAGTGAAGCTGCTGGAGGATCGGGGTGATGTGGCTGAAGAAGGGAGCGCTGGTGATAATCCGGGCGGCTGTGTTCTGGACCATCTGAAGTTTGTGAAAGGATTTTTGGGGAAGACCGAAGAGAAGAGAATTACAGTAATCAATCCTGCTGGTGACGAGGCTGTGGACGAGGGTGGAGGCGGTATGAGCTGTGAGGGAGGGGCGCAGACGGGTGATGTTCCTGAGGTGGTATTGAGCAGACCGGGTGATGTTGTTGATGTGGGAGTGGAATGAGAGGGAGCTGTCCAGGATGACGCCCAGGCTCTTCACTTGGGGGGAGGGGGTGACGGTGGAGTCGCTGATGGGAAGGGAGAAGCTGTTGACTTTGGACAGTGTGGATTTGGTGCCGACAAGGAGAACTTCAGTTTTATTGTTGTTCAGTTGGAGTGAGTTGGAGGAGAACCAGGAATTGAGCTCGGAGAGGCAGGAGGTGAGGGAAGCAGGGGGGAGTGTGGAGTCAGGTTTGGCTGAGAGGTAGAGCTGTGTGTCGTCGGCATAACAATGGAAATGGATGTTGAAATGGCGGAAAATTGATCCAAGGGGAAGGAGATAAACTATGAAGAGAAGGGGGCCGAGGACAGAACCTTGGGGAACACCACAGGTGATGGGGCAGGGCCGGGACTGGAAGGATGAAAGTCGGATGAAGTGGGAGCGGCCGGTGAGATAGGATCTGAACCAGTTTCAGGACAGTGTTGGTGATGCCAATGGCGGACAGTCTCTGTAACAGGATGGAGTGGGAGATGGTGTCAAATGCTGCTGTGAGGTCGAGGAGGACGAGAATGGAGAGTGAACCGGAGTCTGCTGCGAGGAGGAGGTCGTTGGT
>NC_050513.1:6504853-6508004 GCF_002922805.2 Oryzias melastigma
CATTAAGTGACTTCTTTCTTTTGACGAATTGTTAGTTCAAGCATTAAAGTTTTCACTTTTAGGTGTAATATAAAATGTACACACAGTGGAGCAAAAAAAGTATTTAGTTGGGAGATGAATAACAAAAGTTAATCACAATACTTTTTCATATACCCTTTGTCGTCAATGACTGCAGTCAAATGTTTTCTGTAAGTCTTCACAAGGTTTTCACAAACTGTCGCTGGTATTTTGGTCCATTCCTCCATGCAGATCTCCTCTAGAGCAGTGACGTTTTGGGGCCTGGCAACTTGAACTTTCCACTCCCTCCAAAGATTTTCTCTCAGTGCTGGAGACTGACTACTCCAGGACCTTGAAATACTTCTTACGAAGCTACTCCTTCATTACTTTAGTATGTTTGGGATCGTTGTCATGGTGATGGATGGAGGTTTACACTCAAAATCTGACCATACATGGCCCTATTCAGTCTTTCCTTTACACGGATCTGTCGTCATGGTCCCTTTTGCTGAAAAACAGTCCCCAAAGCATGATGCTTCCACCCCCATGCTTTACAATAGGTATGGTGTTCTTTGGATGCAACTCAACATTCTTTCTCCTTCAAACAGTAGAGATCTTACCAAAAAGTTCTATTTTGGTTTCATCTGATAAGGTTTTCTCCTAATCCTCTTCTGGATCATCCAAATGCTCTCTAGTAAACTTTAGACAGACCTGCACATGTACTGACTTTGGTGTGTTACTGATGGTTGTTACTCTGGTCCCCAGATCTCTGCAGGTCATTCACTGGGTTCATTTTTGGGGGAGATCTTTCAGGAAGCCCCAGATTATCGTCTTCTACAGTTGATTCCTTCACATCAAGCTGCTTCTCTTTTCTAGCCTGGTGCTGGTCAACAATGTTGTTTCTGGTGTCTTTAGACAGCTCTTTGGTCTTAGTGGAGTTTGGAGTATGACTAAGGTTGTGAAAAAGTGTCTTTTTTATAGATAATAAGTTCAAACAGGAGACATTAATAAAGCAGGACAGAAGATCCTCTTACAGAAGAAGTTAAAGTTACTTATTTTCCACCATAATTTACTGGTATCTTGCTAAATATGTTTTTTTTGCCCCACTTTAAAAGTCCTGACATGATTTACATGTGTAGGTATATAGTCTTAGATTAATCTCTCCTTCGTCAACACCTGTGTCTTAATTATTTGTTTACTTTTGTTCCCATTTTTGCTGCTTTGTTCTTGTTTATTGTGACCTTTCCGAGCGTCTTTGTTTCGTTCAGCTTGTCATTTGCTGCACCTTCTAATTAGCACACCTGTCTCCACTTGTGTGATTATTCCAAGCAGTATTTAATCAATCAGCCTTTTTTTTCCTTGTCAGATTTTCTCCTCTACTAATAGAAACCCTAGGTTATTGTGTGAATGCTTTACAGCATTCTCACTATAGGGATTTTTTTCTATTTAATTTGGAGCTTAGCTAACATTTTGTTTCGTCAAAAGTTGTCCTTTTTCTAAGTTCTTGGAGTTTTAGCTATCATCTTCAGTTTAACTAATATTTTAGCATAATGTTAGCATTTCGGGTAAAATTAGACCATTTTTAAGTTCTTTAGACTTATTTGGAGTTTAGCTAATATTTTTAGATTATGTTAGTTTTTTTTAGCAAAACAAGAATGTGTTAAAGTCCTTTAGGCTAATTGGGAGTTTAGCTAAGACTTTAACATTATGCTAGTTTTTTTTTATCAAAATAAGAATGATTTAAAGTCCTTTAGGCTAATTTAGAGTTTAGCTAACATTTTAACATTATCATAGTTTTTTTTTAGCAAAATACGAATGTTTTAAAGTCCTTTAGGCTAATTTAGAGTTTAGCTAACATTTTAACATTATGCTAGTCTTTATTTTTTTAGCAAAATACAAATTTTTTAAAGTTCTTTAGGCTAATTGGGAGTTTAGCTAATGTTTTAACATTATGCTGTTTTTTATTTTTGCAAAATAAGAATGTTTTAAAGTTCTTTAGGCTAATTGGGAGTTTGGCTAATATTTTAACATTATGCTAGTTTTTTGGCAGAATTAGACTATAGTTAAGATCTTTAGGCTAATTTGGAACTTGGCTAATATTTTAACTTGCTAGTGTTTAGACAAAATTAGACCATTTTAAGTTCTTTAGACTAATTTGGAATTTAGCTAATATTTAAATGTGCTAGCCTTTTTGGCAAAACTAGACTGTTTTCAAGTTATTTTGGCAAGTTTGATGTTAAGCTAATATTTTAACATTATTCTAGTGTTTATTTTTTAGCAAAATAAGAATGTTTTTAAGTTCTTTTGGGAAATTTGGAGTTTAGCTAATATTTGGACACTATACTAGCTTTTTGGCAAAATTAGGCTTTGTTTAAGTTCTTTAGATTCATTTCGAGTTTAGTGAATATTTTAAAATTATGCTATTTTTTTTTTGCCAAAATACGAATGTTTTTAAGTTCTTTAGGCTAATTTGGAGTTTAGCGAATATTTTAACATATTGCTTGCTTTTTGGCAGAATTAGACTATACTTAAGTACATTAGGCAAATTTGGAGGTTTACAAATATTTTCGCATTATACAAGCTTTTTGGCAAAATAAGACCCTTTGAAGGTCTTTAGGCTACTTTGGAGTTTAGCTAATATTTTAACGTGCTAGCTTCTTGGCAAAAATGTAAGTTCTTTAAGCAAGTTTGGAGTTAAGCTAATATTTTAACATTATTCTACTTTTTTTTTTGCGAAACAAGAGTTGTTTAAGTTATTTAGACTAATTTGAAGTTTAGGTAATATTTTAACATTATGCTAGCTTTTTGGCAAAATTAGACTGTTTTTAAGTTTTTTCAGAAAGCCAATATTTTAGCTAGCATTTTAGTATCATGCTAGCTGTTCTGGGAAAATTAAGATTTTTTTTCTAGTTTTTTTGGCTAATTTGGCATTTAGCTAATACTTTTGCAAGCTTTCAGCTTCAGCATGTTTAGCAAAAGATTCCGTTTTTTCAGCTATCAGCTCTTGCATCTTCAGTGGTCTCATTCAGCTTACAGCATTTACACTTGCATTATCGCAGGTAATGCTATATATATAGTTATTATTATTATATATATTTTTTCAAATTGTATTGGATAAAGTACTTTCAAATTTCCGATTCTGGCAAAATTTGGGACA
>NC_050513.1:6508225-6512360 GCF_002922805.2 Oryzias melastigma
TTTAGCTAATATTTTAACGTGCTAGCTTCTTGGCAAAAATGTAAGTTCTTTAGACTAATTTGGAGTTTAGCTAATATTTTAACATTATGCTAGCTTTTTGGCAAAATTAGACTGTTTTTAAGTTTTTTCAGAAAGGTTGGTGTTTAGCTTATATTTTAGCTAGCATTTTAGTATTATGCTAGCTGTTCTGGGAAAATTAAGATTTTTTTTTCCAGTTTTTTGGCTAATTTGGCATTTAGCTAATACTTTTGCAAGCTTTCAGCTTCAGCATGTTTAGCAAAAGATTCAGTTTTTTCAGCTATCAGCTCTTGCATCTTCAGTGGTCTCATTCAGCTTACAGCATTTAGACTTGCATTATCGCAGGTAATGCTATATATATAGTTATTATTATTATATATATTTTTTCAAATTGTATTGGATGAAGTACTTTCAAATTTCCAAATCTGGCAAAATTTGGGACAAATCCAGTTTAATTTATGACATGGCTGTTGAAAAAGTGAAATAAATGCTTTTCTTTCTCATTTTTTGCTTAAATAGCTAGATTTACCAATGAACTGGCAGCAGGGTCTTTGCTTCTTTCAAGACTTTTGCTGATATGATTTTCCAAAAGCCTCTTAAATGTTCTTTATTGCACCAATAAAAAAAAGATGGATGTTGCAACAATTGGTCACACGATGCCAAGTGTCGTCTCTTCAAGAGGCCTTGATGCTGTATTCGGTTGAAGCAAAAGGGCTTGTTAAAAATTCACACAGCAAGCAAGTGAATACATGGTTCATTTCTGTCATTTTCAATAACAGAACAATCATAAATAAAACATGGTGCCTCAGTGCTGAAGTGGTTGCCATAATTAAAGCTATTAAAGCATTTGCAAATCATCCAATGGTCCTCGAAAATATTAAAAAACGCCTCCTGATTTTTAACTTCCCACCATGCAGTCAGGTAACAAATTGGAGCCTTTTCAGGGAACTCTTTTTTTATTTCTGCAATATTTTTTACCACCCTAAAAAAAAAAAAAAAAAGAAAAGCAAAGGCACTCCTGACTTACTTATTGCAGTATTCATATTTCATCGTCCTCACAGTACTAATGGGCCTAATTCCAGTGCCCATGATCACCCCTAAGTTAGCATCCATTACCGAGAGCGCTACTGTCATCTGGGGCAGACACATCCTCGCCTTAAACCTAAAAACCCAGCTGGGACCACCACTATCCATTTCCGACACACTGGTAAATCATGCGCTGTAGGTTTCCAAATACACTGCCCCCACATGGAGTCATCCATCACCCATATCCACAGCTCTATACCCTTGATTTTTTTTTTTTTTTTTATCTTCAATCTTGCAGTTATTCCCACATTTCCTTACACTATATAAAAAATAATGAGTATAAACACCAACGGAGGAACTTAATTAATTGGTAGTTGGAAATACAGAGCGTTTCTGCACACTCTTAATGTAAGGGCCATTAAACTGTTCAACCAGCCCGCCCTTAAATCTATCAGGGTGCGGTTTAGTCGAATTAAAGCAGAGGGATGGCACTATAAGAAAAAAAAAGAGTTTGGCGACTTCAGGGAAGAGATAGACGGAGGCTGTACAGGAATAGTCTTGGAAGTGCCTTAATAAATGAAGCATAGACTAACACCTTCTATGAATCAATGTAAAGCTAATGAGAAGGACATGAAATACAGTCTCCTTTGTGCACAGATGGACTGAGTATTGTGCATACAAGTCAAACCAGGCACGCTACCCTGCTTTTATCCCAGTCTGTTACTTACGACGATCGTGGCGGGACAATGTTTCCGATTTACTCTGGTGAGTGCCTCGACGCAGAAATGTCTCGCTACCGTGCTGAGACTAATTTTCCTCTCTCTGCTTTGCATAAATGTCATAGCTTTTCAAAAGACGACGGTTGAGACTTTTTAAGCAAAGCAATTTAGGCGATTTCAGGTTGCTTAGCTTCTTGCTTTGTGGTTTTTATGAAGTCGAGATTGGAAAAAAGCGAATCTGTCATACGTGGATTATTGCTTTTCATTGTTATTGGATCTTTGAAGACAGTAAAATATGGGTTGTAGGTTCCCTGTAGAAGAACTCCTGATTGCAATCTGTGCATCTGTTCTGCCAAATGTTTGCCCACTTGAGCTACTGAGGACTGCAGAACTGGTGCAGTTACTCATGCTGACAAAGCGTGAGCTCTGTGGAGACGTAGATACTTAAGTTTGTCAGTTGGTCCTGATTGGTTTGGTGCTTAGGCGCACAAGTAATCCCTTGCATAATGCGTCAAAAGCGAATTCTCAGAGTTGTTGCCTCGATAGGAGAAGGCCTCGGGGTCTCCTGGAGCATTTGTTGCTAGAGATACTGTCAACATTCGACCGGGGAGATGTCGCCAATCTGACACCAAAGGCAAACAGGGCCTCCAGTTTATTCACTGGCTAAGTGTAATTATTTCAAAGAGATAGAGACAGATTTGTGTTGCAGTTACCTGAACAACGGACAAACAAGCAACACAGATCTTCATAAAACACTTGCCATCTGCTCAAGTATTTTTAATTAGTAGGACTGTTGGTTCTGTACTAACCGTTCTTGAATTGTTTGGCAAATATTGTAATAACACCACATGTATTATGTTGTCATTGCAACGAATAAACTATTTAAAAACATATAAAAGAAGGTAAAGCCATGAAAATAAGCAACACATTGAACTGGTAAGGGTGCCATCATTTGTTCTTGATAAAAAAATGAGCAAATTAAAAGTTGACCTTTTGTAATAACAGTGCTGCTGTCATAATCTTTTGCTGGTGTTGTTCTCGGTGTTGTCCCTGTGCCTTGTTGTGTGTCTGCTTTTTCTCTTCTGTAGCATTGGCTAACGATTGCTGCTGAGCACCTTAGTGTCTGTCTGTGTACCATTACTATTAAACGATTAAAAAGGATTGTAAAATGTTTACAAAAAGTTACCAGTACTGCAATCAATACAATGCAAAATCGTGTTTTATCCTTGAATAGTGAGTCCAGCTTTCTGTCTGTGAGGCTTCATAAGAGCAAAGCTCTGATACATGCTGGGTATCTGGACATAGCTTAAGGCCATGAAAGTGGACACCAACGGAGTAGACATGGCCTCAAGATGTTTGCAATGACCAGATCCATGGGTGAAGAAGAAGTGTTGCCCGGACACAAGCAGGAATTTGAGCAACCTAAAAACACCCAAGAAAGCTTCATTTGTCACATATATGACAAATGAATATGTTCAGATTGGAGTTTGTGTTTGGTAAGACAAATCTTTGACTTATGAAATATAGTTTATTTCAGGTATCTACAGACCCAGCTCTGGGCTGCATGGCATCATAGGCGAAAAAAAGAATTTGGCGCCTCTCATAGAGTTTGAATTTCTAATCCCCCCCCCCCCCCGGGATTAATAAAGTATTATTGATTGATTGATTGATTGAAATTGCCAGAGCTGGGGTTCAAACTAGGAGTAGGAGAATTTGAGCGGTGAAAGGTGATGGAAACAAACAAAAAAAGGTTGCAAATTAAATTAGTCTTTTTCAACCAAAACACTGCGAGGGATAGAATTTCCAACCAATTATTAATGGCATATTTTCCAGAGTATATGTCGCAAGAGCAAAACATTTCTAACCAAGAAGAAGAAAACTAGATTTAAGTCACTCTGGAAATATAAGTCGCACATTTGGAAGAAAAGTCTCAAATCCACCAAGCTCAGTATAAGTAAAAAAAATAATAAATAATATTAACTAATCTTTTGGTGTGAAAAATACAAATATCAAAGTTTCAGAGGAGAAAAATCAGATATTCTTCCATGTTGGTTTTGGGTGATACATCTTATGCCGCCGTCAGTGGCAAATACTTATACTCAGAAGCAGCGCCCTCTAGTGGTTGTTAGAGGAAACAACTGCTAAAAGACAACCAGTGTTCACTGGGAAAATAACAAACATACTAGTCTATTTATACCTAAAAAAATTAAACAAAACACAAATAAGTCGCTCCTGAGTGTAAGTCGGATCTCTGGCTAAACTATGAAAAAAATATGACTTATAGAAAGTAGGTAAAACAGACAAATCTCTGCTTTGAGCCGGCGTTTCCTCCTCTTCCCCTTTTGAGTTGTTTTATTCACATTTTAATTTTA
>NC_050513.1:6513155-6514440 GCF_002922805.2 Oryzias melastigma
ATGATCCATCTTCTGATTTTGCCGGATCCATTAAAGGAATGAGAGAATAAGAAAAGCTTTGTCGGGGAGACAGAGGGAGGAAAGCCGATGACGGAGCGGCGGTGGTGTTCTCGTGACGTGGCAAAGGGCCAGGGTGGGTGACGGCTGACTAATGACTTTCACTGATGGTGTCAGCCTCAGATTTATGCCTGCCCCCTCCCTCCCTTTGCTCGAATCCACTCTCCCCGCCTTAAAGCAAAGGGTTATTCATGAACTATAAAGATGCGGAGTCCCTTCTAGATTTTAGAAGCTTAAATCTCAGAAAAAAAATGGAATATGCTCACATAATCAGTCAATTTCACAGCCACAACTCCAGATGGTGATCATTGTCAGGCATCAAGAACACAAATGGGGACAAATGTTGCTTTTAGACTTACGTTTGAGTCGCTCTATGGAAGGAGATTGAGAGGCAGCGCATAGATTTTTCTGTGCTACGTGGCCTGTTTTCTGCCGGCGTGTTTTCGAGGAAAAAGATTCCAATTCCGGAGAGAGCCCTATTATAAACCGCTGCTGTTTAATTTTGAGAGGCAGTGCTTATTTTTATGTCATGCTGGAAGACGGCTCTATTCATAAACTATCACTGTGCCATTTTATTTAGACTAAAGAGCAAAGTTTGCAGTTTTTGTAAAGTAAGCAGATTTTATAAAAGTCAAGTGCGGGGAAAGGTTTACAATTTATTTATTCAAAAAAAAGAAAAAGTCCAAAAATAAGTTTCATATCCAACCAGTGTAATGTAAAATATTTAAAAAGTGACTGAAGTTTGGTTTATAGGCCAATCTGGTTACTATGAGGAGATTCATGGGTAATCAACTCTGGCTATGATTGAAAAACACCCAAAAATACTCCAGAAAGAATCCTTTATAATGTGTAAAGGTAGGTAAAAAAAGGGAGTTTAAGCCTCTGTAAGGCCTCAGACATATCAAAAATGTTCAAACCCTTCTCCTTGTATTGTTTTAACAGTCTACCATATGGTCTGTACTACAGGGTGCACCGGGTTATGAGGCAAGGCATCAATGAACGCTCTATTTTCAAACTTGTGTAACTACAAGGTGAATTAAGTGAGATAAAAAACTACGCTTAAAGAAGTTGTAGAACTTCTTTGTTACACACTACGCATTAGCTGCGTTAGCTTAATCAGAAAACGTTTACATTTCCTAACCACGTTTGCAAAAAAACAAGATACGTAAAGAGCGACGCCATATTGGAAAGGTATGGAAACAAGCAGATACAGTAAATGGACCATAAA
>NC_050513.1:6514538-6529646 GCF_002922805.2 Oryzias melastigma
AGATTTCAAGCTATGTTATTATATAGGAAATGCAATCTGATGCACAGTTGTGATCTTCTCAGACTCTTTACTCTCACTGTTCAAACTTTCATCTAAAATACGTCTAGCATTAGGATGAAAACAAGGATGTATTCACGATGAAGACTTATGTAGTGTAAAGATGTTACGTAAAGATTTTTTTTATTTTTGAAACATTTTTTTCACTATTTTTTTCTCAAATTTACAATAACATGTTTTCAGATTTTCCATTTTTTTTTCTGATTTCAAAATGTAAAAAAAAAAAAAAATCAGTTTTCAACGTTCACTTTAAGCTGATCCTGATTTGACCCCATACATCCATATTTAGTTTTATATCCATATGTATGAATCTTGCATTTTTTTTTTTTTTTTTGTCATTTTTGCATTTATTTTCATTATTTAAACTTTATTCTTCCCCTAATTTCCCACCTGGTTTCAGTTGATTACCTTACACTATTTGTTTATCTTCACTTCAAAAAATGCTTATTTGCCTGCCGGTTTTAGTCCTTATCTGTTTGTCCACTTGCTTCAAAATGTTCCTTTGAATTTTCTTTTACTTTTGGATGATTTCGTTTCAAAAGGACATCTGAGAAATGAACGGATTAAAGTGATTACAAAGTCAGTTTGCCTTATGTTAACTCTTTAATGTCTAAAGCTCACCGTAGATGCTTGAGAACAGTGCAAAACACATGCAAATATGCAGGAAGAAGGAATCTCTGTCAAGGTCAGATAATCGCTTGATTTGCATAGAATATTATGCTGCTTGGTAGTCAACTGCAGAGGTGCCTTTCAGCATAAATCGTGATGGAATTGCACACGTCACACATGGCGGATGCTTCTAATCCAAATAGCTTCAGTGTGCCCTGAGCACACAATAGTGCTGAGAGTGAGAATGAGTTGGGAGGGAGTTGCTGAGAAAAGACAGGGAGGTGGTGTTGGCAAAGACATGATGAGTCAATTATCCGAACTGCGTGTGTGTCTGCATGCACCGAGTGTCGGGTCCTTCCCTCGCTGATGCCTCCCGTTATCCGCGCAGGTTAAATGCCAAAACGGTAATCAAAGGAGAATGGTTTCATCGGCGGCTTAATCCAGACTGGCACCAAGAATCAGTCAATCTAAATGTTTTCACTTACTGATCATCGAATGCGCGGAAGGCCTCACGAAGCGATGTACACACAGACACATTTCTGCTGGTAGTCATAAATACAAATGATTGAACGTGATATCCACAAAGCCCTGAGTGGGTGTGCGACTGTTTCCACAGAGTGATTATCAAGCACATGAGGGCATTTGAAAGTGGGAAGCTGGAGAGCCAAGCCAAGTTAGTCAGTGTTTGGCAAGCAAGGTAGGGAACAGTGATTACACTCTGAGAGCTATTTCTCCATCAACCCCCAGATGGCTAATTGGAAAAGGTTTAATGCCACCATCATTTGCAAAAGATGGTAAAACATAACCCCTTTGGAATGGGAGAAAACAAACCCATGTGGAGTTGTTTTGGAAAAAAAAAAAAAACATGGATTAAAACGTCTATCTTGAAAGAGAAAGGTATAAAAGTTCAACGTTGACATTTACTCTACTGTCCATTGTTGTAAAAAAAGGTTAACCATCTGATGCTACGTTCAGGTGACCACCTCCTTTGAAAACACTACGTAAAAATATGTGCGGCCATTGACTGAACACCGATTGAAGTCAAACCAGTTGAACTTTGACAAATCGGGGACTTGAACTTGGTAATGGCGTCCTAGGGTCAACTTGTTAGGTTTAAGCAACCTAAAGCATTTCTCAGCACTTGCAAGAAAGACAAGAGGTCAGGTTCTGTTTTAATCAGAGAGTGTCCAAAACAGTCTCCGGCCCACTCTAAACCTTCCCTATATTTAGATCAGGGCGTTCGCTAATCACACGAAAGTCTACAGCCCTGACGGGAAGGGCAGAGAATTAATATCTGTGGTTTGTACCCGACTGGACTTGTATGGAATCAAGTATGTCGGAATAGGGCTGTGAAAGAAAAAAATCTGAGGCAAGATTTCTAAGATTTGTACCGGTTTGACATTTCGTAGCAAGCTTCTTCCAACTCTGCCTAGATGCGCTAGTATCAGGTATCGACAGTCCAATGTGAACATCCGTCTTCTTCTGCTCATTTGGGACCAGCAGTTTGAGGAAACATGCTCCACTTCCTCCAGTTCCTCTGGGCGTCTGGGAGGCCCCTGATTTGTTCGCAGGCCAGCTTAGAGATGCAGTCTCTCCAGCTTGTCCTTGGTCTTCCCCGGGACTTTCACCCAATGGGACATGCCCATAACACCTCCCCAGGGAGGCATCCAAGCCAGATGCCTGTACTGGCTCCTCTGGATTTGTTCCGAACTCTCTTTGGGTGACTGAGCTTCTCACTCTAAGGTAACACCCATCCACCCAACAGATCTCGTTCTCTCAGTCACATCCCAGAACTCATGACCATATGTGAGTACTAAAACAAAGATTAACTGGTATATTGAGAGCTTTTCTTTCTGGCTTAGCTCTCTCTTAACCACAACAGACCAGTAGATGGACCGTATAACAGCAGACACCACTCCAGTCCACTTGTCAATCTTACGGTTCGATCCTCCCTCACTCGAGAACAAGACCCCAAGATATGCTTAAACTCCTCCACTTGTGGCAGCAGCACTCCACACATCCAGAGAGGACAGACTACCTTTCTCCAATCGAGAATTAGTGAAAACACCATGGGGTAAAAGTGCGTTCAAGAACCTGAACGCTCACATTTGTCTTTTTGTGTACGTGTAACGTAAATTCCCCAAATATTGGCAAACATATCTACAGTAAAGATTTTATGAAAGACGGATTGTTTTTCATGGTACAAATGAATGTTTAAGCCAACATAGAGATACCTAAAGGTACATTTGACTAAATTGTACTTACCTAGTAGAGTACAAACAGCTTGAGGACTTCATTTTTTCCTAAACTTGACTCCAATCTCAAACCTCAATATATTCATTTATTGAAACTCTGTATTTTAATTTTACTCCATAATACCATGTTGTTATTGTTCTGAAGATCAATCGACTGCTGCTGGTTAATGTTGCTGTCAGTTGTGGCGAGATAAAATCCTAATAGTCCCGTACGGCTTGTTTACCCGACTTTTGCGAGGATTTGATGTCTAGTTGAAACATAACGCACTATCTGTGAGTTGAACTTTTCACATTAGTCAAATTCAGTTGGTGTTTTTTTTTTTTTTTTTCTTTGGAAGAATCCACCCTGGCGCTTTAGACTTGGTTTGATACACAAGGTTAAAGAGGTTTCTGTATCTGCTGCATCTTCAAGCTTTTTTACCATTGAATTAATACATGTGGAATGTGGACTGTCAAACTTTTTAAAGGAAAATGTAACAAAAAAAAAAAAGCCATCAGCAAATCCAATTTTATCCTTACAGTGATTGTGGACTGTCTCTGCATAGAACCTCCATGCAATCGAGACCCTTTGTCCTCTATTTCTTTTTCCTGTGTGACTCTAGAGTTTGGTCAAAGTCTTCAGATCTAAAAGTAGCAATGTTTTAAAATTATTTACAACGGCATTTCACCTTTTCATCACAAAAGACCCCATTCCCGATTAGGACGCTGGGTGAATGGGTAGCAGTTGCAATTTACACCCTGGTAAATAACTTTTTGCCGCCTGCTGTTTTTGATGAGCGTCTCACTAAGTGTCCTCAGGGGTTTTCTTACATCTTTTTTTGCATTCAGTGGGGAAGACTGCAACAAAAAGCCAAATGAAAGGGCATGGCAAGTCGTTGAAGCCTCTGGGCTACTGTTTTGTAGGAGTCAACATAACTATTTTTTATTTTTCTTCTCCCAAAGGGTGTTAAAGCTGGCAACATGCACACAATAAGATCTCACACTGAAAATCCACAAAGATTTTAACTAGTAAAACAGAAACTTTAGTCTAACTGTGTCGGTCATTAATTTCTGTTTCTTAGAAGTCCTTTTGTATCATATTTCCATTTTCTTGACCGCTTCCTCCCTTTCGGGGTCGCGGGGGTGCCGGAGCCTATCCCGGCTACTGAAGGGCGAAGGCGGGGTACACGTATTTCTGAGACCGCTATCTCATAAGAATAATCCAAACTTTCTTTAAAAACTCATCATATGTAACTTGGTCCATGTTTTCTGCCATGTAGTTCATCATCATTCCACTAGGGGGAGTAAAAAGCCTTTTTCTTGCTCATTTCAAAATGGCTGCCTCCATGAAATCTCAAAGACACTTTTGGCGGGAAAATTTTTAGCAAGTTTTTTAAAGCTACATAGTGAGAATAACTAATTTATTCATATTTTTTTAACAAGTACTTCCTGTATTTAAAAAATGTATTGATAATTAATTATTTATAATTCAGTAACACTATGATAAAAATGTGAGGGTCAAATTTGAGACGGTGGGCAAAAAAAGTGTTTTTTTTAACACTCATCCATAGTTTTTCATCTCAATCTAACACTGTTTTGAGCAAAAGCTTATCAAATGACCAAATATATTACAATTTATATAATCTTTAGTCTATTAAATAAAATATATATAATAATATTACAATTCTTTGTGGATTTCATTCATCAAAGGGTTTGAAAAGGATCTTAATTCCCCCAAAAATATTAATCTTCTGTCAATTCTTTCATGTACTGGGCTTTGAAGGATTAAAAGGGGAAATCTTAGCTCTCTGTAGCATGAACGACTCTTTATCTTGACCTCGAACAACACAAAATATAAACTTTGTGTTAGGTTCACACTGATTTTTTAGGAATCAATAAGATGAGAATTACAATCTTGAAAACCTAACCCTTTGGAACCTACAGGTCCTAAAACTCAGTTTTTGTCTATTTACCTCTGTATCTTCAATTTGCTTGCTGATTTGTTACTATTGTAATCAGCACAACCTCTCCTATGTGACTGTACTTTTATTTTGTAACTTTACCATATCGTATTTACACACTAAAAGAATCCCAGAAAATTCCGTCAGGACGAACCGGGGAATTTCTGTAATTTGTAGACAACACTGTTGCCGGTACTTGTTCTGGAAATTTCACATCAGTCCCCATCCCAAAATAAAAAAATAATTGGTTTTCTTACAGTTGGATTTTTAGACAGCTCCATTCTGTATGTACTCTGTTCTGCGTTGCAGCCGTCTGATCGACGTTCATCTTCCGCCTCATTTATTAAATACAAGATAACTGCCATAGTCTCGCTTTAATTCAATAAATTGTCAATTACTGAATATCCCAATCCAAATTCTTCCATCTCCCTACCCCTCCATTTAAAGGGGCATTTCATGTGAAAGTGCGTCCGGAATATTATTTTTTCTTTAATATGACCCCCCAAATGGAGGGAAACAAAGTCCTCCACCGTTAGGGTAAAACTGCGTCACACTGAGAAGCATTTCTCTTCACGTTGGTGCGCTTTGAACCACAGAAGTTTACATTTAAACGTAATAAATGACTTTTTGTTTTAGCATGACCCTTTTGAAGTCATAAAACTGCTGTTGTTTTGTTTGTTTGAGCGCGGGAAGCTCTGCGGTAAAGCTAGCGGACTGGCGATTATTGATGACCTCATCAAACGAGAGCATTATGAGACATTATTTTTTTCATAACTCTCCATTTGGAGGGCTAAGTGAAGGGGAAGGGAGAATTGAAGAATTTTGATTGGGCTAAATAAATGTAAGTTTATTTTTGGTGGAGTTTGATTACGCTGATCTCACAGTCAGTTGGACGGAGTTGGTTCCAAAGGGTCAAAACCTAATTCACGGGATACTCATTCTTGAATAAGTTTTTGGAGTGATACGAGTTTTGGGGTTTTTTAACCCCCATAAAAGTTAGACCCTTTCTAACCTCATAGTTTGGTTAAAAACAGTCCAATTTGAGTTATTTTTAACAATGGATTTTCTAGATTGTACAGTTTGCTCAAATTCTACCCATATGTTCCTTTTGTTGGAGACTCAACAATATTTATCTAACTTCGTAGATTATGTAACTATTGAGACCTTTTCATTCTGTTATGCTTAGCTATTTCTAAAACAGAACTCTACCCTTTTTATGGTACTGTATATATATATAAGCAGATAGTTGCTTTTTACCAATGGTTTCCAGACTTTTTTTCTGAAATTGTATTAGTGGCTAAAAGGTAAGTAAGTGTTCCATGGTGTGAACTACTGGTGCAAAATCACTGGTATGTGAATAAGCAACAAACATTGGTTACTGGATTAAACTCTCAAATCCATTTAAGCCAGACACTGCGTAGAATACTTAATTATAGATTACTTTAGAACAACTGTTGATGTGGCGGCATTTGAAGCTCATCATAAGATGTTTTAGTGGATTGGCATCAGTTTCAATGCTACTGTTTGTTTATTCGATTTTATATTTGTCTGGGCTTTTACTTTGAAGGTTTCCCTACTGTTTAATTTCCTTCTAATCAACCTGATGGGCTAAAATATGCCACCTGCTCAGTATTCACCCTTCTGCTGCTCAGTTTTTGGACCGCCTTTCTCTTTTGACCCATTTCTTTGACCCAATCCAGTGTGTGAGTCCACCCGCCCAAGTGAGTGACCTCGGCCCTCTGCCTCTCTTAGGATTTTTCTGTCTTTCTTTGGTTACTGGACCTTGGATTGTGCCCCTAAAATCGGGATGGATTTATTATGCACGACCCGGCCCCTAACCTGACCTTGAGGTGATGTGGACACGATTGCGTTTGTGCAATCGAGTGGAAGACACGAAGAGGAAGGAGCTTTTTTGCATCAGCCAAAGTCACGGAAGGACATTCTGGTGTTTTCCACACCGCAGTGCAGGGCCTTCCCTAACCAACCTCATTGTGGACAAGTGTATTTTTCCTGCTCCTTTTTTTTGAGTTCTGAGGGTCTCATTGATGTAGAGGTTTTTAAATCTCTTTTATCTGAAATTCAGTTTTCATAAAACATGGTCACGACTGTCATGACCTTTTGTTTTTCTAGGGGTTCTAGTAGAGCTACCATAATAAATGTATTCCTCCAAGTTTAAAAAAACAGCAGAACCACAGAAAGTTTCTCTAGTCAAAAAAAAAAAAAAGATAAACAAGAATAACTTAAGGAGGTGATGCAAAAGGCCTCATGGTAAACTAAAGCCTATAATAACACACAACACACATGTTTAAATCCATAAGATTCTTACTTGACGATGAAAGAAAAACTAAAATTATGACACATTATTTAAAGTCTATAAACTAGCATCAACGATAGATAAATGGCAGTGAGGTCCCACTATGACTCAGAAATAGAATACACAAAAAAAGATAATGAGTACAGCCATGGCTGTAACTCAACTGATATAGTCTATAATTATCAAGGTGCTCAATTAGGACTGTGTGGAACTCAAATTTTTGAAGTAGGCCTGTGGCGATATGATATGTATCACAATACAAATGTAACAACATGATATATCCCAGAGACAATTTATTACAGTTTTTTTTAACCCTTGTGCTCTCTTAGGGGGTCCAGATGACCCCTATGGAGCTAAATCGGGGCCAATATTATTTGAAACCCAAATAAATCAAACTGAAAAAAAAGTAAAATGTTAAAAAATGTTTGCTACTTTAAAATAAACGTATTTATTTTAAGCTTCAAATTTTCTGTTTTTTTTGTTTTCAAAATTAAAAATTTCAATTTTCAAAACTTGTTTTTCAGTTTTAAATCTTTTTTTCCGATTCATCTCTTTTTTTTCGTTTTTGGATCTGAAAGTTTCAGTTACGAAACTTTTTGCCCCATTGTGGCGCGTTGGGGCGGGGCTAACATGAGGACCAATAAAAATCGATGTGGGTGGTGGTTTCATTGATGAAAATGATGATGTCGTAATGGTGGTTTTTAATTAAGTTTATTTTAAAATAGCAAAAAGGTTTTGGACATTTTCATTTTGTTTTGGCCAAACATCAATATTTTTTTCAACTTGATTTATTTGGGTTTTAAAAAATATTGGCCCCGATTTAGCTCCATAGACTCCGCCCTCATATTTATGTGTGATCCCCCCCATGACAAAGGTGGACAGGATTTTATGTCTGCCACAGACACCAGTGAAAATCAAAAACAATTTAAAGTGGCCCACCATGATAATTCTACTTTTTGAGGTTTTAAATGCATTTTACTGTTCACTCCTCACTATAAATAAGCCCAAATTGGCATTTTGATCAGATCATGCATTTAAGAGTAATCTTCTAAAAACTTGCACTGTCTCCCATACCCACGAAAACGAGCGGGTGGAAACGTGCTGACGTAAGATCGTTGCCAACAGCTCCCTCCAGGAAGAATCTGTGCTGCAAGCTCCGCCCCCCCGGCTCACACAACACTCAATGTATCCCCTTACCAGTGATAATCAGCGAAAAAAAATTTAATTTTAGATGCAAAATACCGTATATCTTCCAGTTGTGTCCTGTTTTCAATAAATTCCAGCTCAAATAGGTGTTTGTTACTTTTTCCACGGCGCTACCTTAAGACGCTACCTTAAAACCCGGTCCCACACAGCCATACAGAAGCCGCGTGTGTTTGTGTTGTGAAGGAGTTTAGCGATGGCCAGACCCACTTAAAGGCAGATATATCACATGTGCATCCATCTTTGAAGAAGTTTGGATTATTTTCGTAGGAGAAATACACGGATTTTGTCTGGGATGACGTCACGACGCAGCAGCACGCAGCGGAGGGCGGAGCTTCGGGAATCGAGCCGTTTTACTTCCGGGTAGGGAAAAATTCATGAAATATAACTAATATTTCATAAGTAATTTGTTTTTTAGCGGTCTAAATGTAATATATGATCATATATATGGATATAGTTCACTCTGAAAGGCTTAAGAAAATCATGATAGGGCCCTTTTAAATTTAATTGTGGAGTCCAGATGACCCCACTTTTAATATCAACATACCTAGGATAGCACAACAGCCACAAACAACCTCAAATATGACTATCTGCCTATTTCAGTTCAAATTCAATATGTACCACTTGGATTTTAGATGGTTTCAGTACCAAAATGATAGTTTAGAAACGGTACAAGTGCTTCAAAAAAAAAAAAAAAAAAAAAAAAACGTGGACATGACCAGAAGAGGTAGTAGAAGACACTTATGAGTGAACGTCTACCATTGGACAGTTCTCACGAGATCTTGATGTTGGTTCATTGAGGTGCAGCAGAAAGAGGTTAGGAGTGGTCCGCCATTAAATAGTGGGCAGGGTATTAAGAGGAACAATGATACAAATTTTTACAATTAAAATATTACGATATTTCACAGAATCTTTTTTTCCCCTACTTATATTTGACCTTTGACATTCACAATCCTTCAGGGAGAAATGACATAGCAGCCCAGTCTGTGCATGATCATGACTCGACCAGTTCCTTTCTTCTACCCTTCATTCCTGCTAGTCATTTCTCCCCCGAATCAAGATGTCACAAGGTGGACAGCTGTGATACTAGGCAAAAGGATTACACAACTCCAGGTTATTAATTCATATCCATTGGCGAGCACTCTGAATGTTTACTGTATGCATTATTAATGGCGCCCAGCCTATAAGATAATTAGAAGCAGCCAAGGGTGAGATGAAGTTGAGCTGAGGGTACAAGGGGGCATCGGATGGGCCGGTCACATGTTTAATTCAGGAAACAGGCATGGCAGTGAGCTTGTGTGGAAGCACTGCTTAAGTATTATTCTGCTGCCTTCATTTATGTCAAAACTTCAGGCCAAAACAACACACAAAAAAATAAAAAGACGTGGTTCCAGCTATATGCTCTTAAAGAATACATGTGCATTTTAAAAGTTGGCAAACGGTAAATGTGACTGGAGACAGATCTATCATTAAACCTTTGGGCTGATGTACCAAACACACCATAAAACACTTGTTTGCTTAAGGCTTACAGACTTGGAACTTAGATCAGATTCAACTGAAAAATATTTAAAGTAAGATTGACTATGCATGTTTCTTTTGTTTGGGGGGTTTATGTAAAAAATGAAATTCATAAACTTTTGAAATCCTTGGAAAATTGTCAGATCCATGAAGACATGACCGGAAAAGACAAAAGAAGATGCTTAAATGTAATAACCTTTTGAAAGTAAAAACAAAAAGATTTGAAAATTGGATGTAAAAAGTATCCTGTGTGTTACCTGAAGCAACAGCGTTAGCCATTTCTTTGTTTGGACGAAGTATGCTTGAATTTTCTTGCATACATTTATATAATTCAGTTAAAGTTGGGTTTCATACAGAGACAGATTGAAATTCCTGGATGGATTTTTCTGAATGAAAATTTAATTTTAGGGTTAATTATGTTTGTTTATAGATGCTGTACCATCAGTATGTAACTAAAGAAAAAAAAAGTTGTGCAGAAGTCTTTTTTTCAATGTAAGTTTGTGCATGAATTGTACACTATACAAAAAATTGAGTGCAGTCCCCTTTCGGTGCATTTGTTAACAAATAAATAAAATAACTCAAATAAAATAAAATACCAAATGGATAAATTCAAACATGCACATCCATACAACCATACAAAGAACTTCAAACATTTTATTAAAAAGGTACAGCATGTAGAAATGTGAGGGCTCTGGGATATTTATTTTTATTTTTATTCGATTGATTGTTGATTTAATTGTTCTGTATCTTCTGCCCAAAGGCTAAAATAATACATATAAATAAATAAATAAAAAATTGAACTCAATACACAATTGTTTGCCTTAATTTATTTTTTTAATTAATTAAAATAATTTTTTTAATTAAAAAAACTACATTAATTAAAATTTTACTTAGAAAACGTATGCAAATTGTATTTATAAAAAAAAAAAAAACTCTATTTCAGCCTTTAAAGCTTTGATCTAGGAGTTCAGTTTCACAGCATTATAAAGTAACCTTTAGATTAAACAAGCAATTTAGATTTTTCAAGCAATTAACTTAAAACTTAACACTTAATTAATTTTATCATGTACTGCACTGTAAAAAGTGAAACACTGGATTCAATTAACAAAAAATATTTGTTATATTTGAAAATATATTTTTTTAATCAAATTAAATTTCTCATTTAAGTAAAGCATCAACTCAATATTTAAATTTGATGAAAGCTAATATTTTTAAATGTAACAAATTATATAACTTTTGTTCATTGATTCAATGTTTCACTTTTTACAGTGTTGACATTGTTTTTTTCTAAACAAACTTTTGCTAATATGTCAATTTATTATTTAAAGTAAGTATACTGATATCATTTAAATGTGTTTGTGTGCGTACAGGAGGGTAAAAAAAGTCTTCAGTCACCAATTGTTCAAGTTTTCCCACTTAAAAAGATGAGAGAAACCAGTAATTTTCATTGTACCTCAATTATGAGAGACAAAATTAGAAAAAAATCCATAGAATCATATTATAGATTTTTTTTGGAAATTATGGTGGAAAATAAGTATTTGGTCAATAACAAAAACAAAGTACTTTGTTATATACCCTTTGTTGGCAATAACAGCAGTCAGAAGTTTTCACAAACTGTTTCTGGTATTTTGGTGCATTCCTCCATGCAGATCTCCTTAAGAGCAGATATATTTTGGGGCTGTCGCTGGGCAACAAGAACCTTCCAAATCTCTCCAAAAACTTTTAACATTGACTGTAAATGACAACTTCACCAAGTGACCCCCCTCCCCCCAGTGGCATTCCGAATAGGAAGTACCTGCTGGCTCCAAGTAGCCGAAATCCCATAAACGTCTGTAAAAAAAAAAAGAAAAAAAAAAACCCGCTATTACAAGTCATATTTATCAGAATAACATTCTTGTTCTTGTAAATCCCCCTAATTTCATGATATATTATTTCTGTAGTGTCAGCTACTTAAGCTATAAACCGACCAGATACCTCAATAAAAGTAGGTGGTCTCTAGTGCTGCCACAAACGATTATTCTAACTGTCGACTAATCCCCGATTATTTTTTCCGATTAGTCGACTAATCGGGTCAGGCATAAAGAAGATGTAAAGCACACATCTTAACCATCATTAGATTACAACTAAATAAAAAATAGATATGTAGCATTACCTGTGTGAATGCTGAAAGCTCAATTTGGCCGCTGAAGATGCTGAAATTGATAGCTAAAAAATGCTGAAGTTGATAGCTGAAATCAGCTCAGCCAAAATATTATTCAAATGCCAAATTAGCCTAAAAAAAAGAAAAAAAACTTAAGTTAGCCAAAACAGCTACCATGCAGCTGAAATATTAGCTAAACTCCAAAATAGCCTAAAAAACAAAAAAAGCCTAAGTTAGCCAAAACAGCTAGAATTAAGCTAAATTATTAGCTAAATTCTAAAACAGCTTATAAACTTAAAAAAAATACTAAATTAGCCAAAACAGCTAGCATGTAGCTGAAACATTAGCTAAACTCCAAAATAGCCTCAAAACCAAAAAATGCCTAAATTAGCCAGCATAGCTAACATAAAGCTGACATATTACCTAAACTCCAAATTAGCCTAATAAAAAAAATGAAAAAATCCTAAATTGGCCAAAAAAGCTAGCACGTAGCTGAAATATTAGCTAAACTCCAACATAGTCTAAAAAAGAAAAAAAGCCTAAGTTAGCCAAAACAGCTAAAATTTTGCTAAAATATTAGTTCAATTCCAAAACATCCAAAAAATACAAACAAAAAAAGAATAAAGTTAGCCAAAACAGCTAGAATTTTGCGAAAATATCATTCAAATGCAAAATTAACCTAAAAAAAGAAAAAAAGCTTAAGTTAGCCAAAACAGCTAGCATGCAGCTGAAATATTAGCTAAACTCCAAAATAGCCTCAAAGCCAAAAAAAAGCTTAAATTAGCCGGCATAGCTAGCATAAAGCTGACATATTAGCTAAACTCCAAATTATCCTAATAAAAAAAATGAAAAAATCCTAAATTAGATAAAAAACTTAGCATGTAGCTGAAATATTAGCTAAACTCCAACATAGCCTAAAAAAACAAACCAAAAAAAGCCCAAGTTAGCCAAAACAGCTAAAATGTTGCTAAAATATTAGTTCAATTCCAAAACATCAAAAAAAAACAAACAAAAAAAGCCTAAGTTAGGCAAAACAGCTAGAATTTTGCTAAAACATTAGCTAAATTCCAAGACAGCCTAAAAACAAACAAACAAAAAAATCCTAAATTAGCCAAAACAGCTAGCATGTAGCTAAAATATTAGCTAAACTCCAAAATAGCCTAAATTAGCCAACATAGCTAGCATAAACCTGGCATATTAGCTAAACTCCAAATTAGCCTAATAAAAAAAAAGTGAAGAAATCCTAAATTAGCCAAAAAAGCTAGCATGTAGCGCAAATATTAGCTTAACTCCAACATAGCCTAAAAAACTAATAAATGTCAAAATAGAATAAAATACAGTCTGACTCCATATAATATAAAATAACGACTAATCGACAATTAAATTAGTCGTCGACTGTTTTAGTAGTCGATTAGTCGATTAGTACCATAGAAACAATAACTGACTCGGACCAATCCCTAACATGAATCAAAGGCTTGTAGATTGACTTTGACTGTAGTCTTATTTTACAAATAACTTTTGGTTATTTTAGATCATTTTTACTGGATTTTTTAATGATAAATATTCATGAACGATCAGTTCTTTTCTTTTTTTTTTTTCAGTGGATTCCAGCCTAAAAAGTTTCGGTCTGAAGGTCAAACTCCTTATTTTTCACTTGAGAATCCTCCTAAAAATTCAAACATTTCATTATGTCAATCAAGCTAAAATACTTTGGCCTTGATAAGAACAAATGTCACAGGATGGTGAGTTCTCTTGCCATGTCCTCCTCCGTCCTTCTGCTCAGATAGTAGCTCCAAAGTGTCCCCAGGCTCTTCGAGTCCTGACAGAGATTTATCTGTGTGTGCATGTGTGTGCATGTGTGTGCGCTCGCTGTCTGTCTCTAAAAGAACCTCTGGTCCCATGAGTAAGCCCGCTGACACACAAGTGAACCCTCATCATTCCCCTATCACGCACCCACAATCTAATATTTTGAAGGCATGAGTAACGAAAGCCTGAAGACGGGGAGATGACCTTGCTTCCAAACCTCCGCCGTCCTCTTCTCAAAGTGTTTGTGTCCAAAAGCTACAGCTGTCCTAAACCACACCCACTTTTCCTATCTTTTTCGGGGAGTCCAGTCAACTTTGATTTGGAAGTATGATCATTCGCGGATGATTTTTTAGAACATTATTCCATCAAGAAATGAGGGAACACTCTTTCTATTCTGAGTTTCTGGTGCTGAAAAGTCACAAAAAAAGAAAAACATTTGCAACACACACGAATCAAACTTGAATATTTTGCAGTCAGTTTTAAAATATTGCTTCAAAAATTGTTTAACACACATTATTATATATATTATGGATTGACGACATCACACCAGCGACACAACCTCTACATAGACACCTGGAAGGAGAGAAATGCAAGATACTTTTATTTATTTATTTATTTATTTTTCGTGAGTTCAAATAGAGCATTCTATTTTATATCTTTTATATTTCAGAACTCAAAAATAGAGTTTATATATGTATATATATTATATAAACATATATTATATATACATATATTATGTACACATATATTATGTATACATATATATGAAATATGTATATATGTATGTACGTAATATATATATGTGCATATTTTATATATACATATATTATGTATACATATGTATACATAATATCTGTATATATAATATATGTATATATACATGTGTATGTATATATATATATTTTATATAAGCATATATTATATATAAATATATTATGTACACACATATTATGTATACATAAATATATAATATATGTATATATGTATGTACATATATATATTAACAAGGGCGGCCGTGGTGCAGTGGTTGGGCGGTCGACTCCTGATCAAAAGTGAGCGGGTTCGACTCCCGCCTTGCCCGCCCATGTGTTGAAGTGACCTTGGGCAAGACATTGAACCCCGAATTGCCTCTGGTGGGAGGTTGGCGCCAGTGTTCGGCAGCGGCCACCAGTGTATGCATGTGTGTGTGAATGGGTGAATGGGTCTGTGACTGTGAAGCGCTTTGGGCCCTCAAAGGAGGGTAGAAAGCGCTATACAAGTATACGC